>NW_027499755.1:0-97736 GCF_021521415.1 Bidens hawaiensis | reverse complement strand
GAGGATGCCTTATCGCTTGGATGTGCACGAAGTTACTTGGACGGTGAAGGGCATACGGGATCTGAAGACTTTATTATTAAAACAATTACTTTTAAAATTTTCTTTTTTTATTTATTTAAAGATAATTATGTTGGTTTTGGGCAAAATTCCCAGGTTTTGGAAACTTATTTTGTTATTTACGTTTTCCGCCGAATTATACTCTGTGATGCTCTTTTTAATGAAAAGAATTGATTTAAGTTTAATTATTTTTACGAGTGTTTTGAATGGTTACCAACTGTGAGGTTCCCGGGGTTCGGGGCCTTACATCCCGGGAGTATCTAAGGGTCGTGTTGGTGAATGTAAGGCCCCGGGGGGTTGTTATGATTGAGTTTGATGAGGTCGAGGTTTTAGGTAACTCGAACCATGTTAGAACATCTCGTAGGAGAAACGAGTCGTTCGATGTCGTTTGTAATGTTTGTAGGTAAACCGACAGGTGTTTGATTTTTGGGATTACTTAGGGATTATCTAGCTCGTGGTGAATACGTGTCTTATGTCAGGTGAGTTCATGATGCCCCCCTTTTACTCTTTTAAAATTTTGGGCTAGCATGCACACCTAAACGATTTTTTCTTGATGAATTGTTTAAAATTATTTTGGATGGGCTTACTTGCCTTGAGATGATATTATCGTATGTATGTATTATTGTATGGCCAATATTTGGTGATGTTAGTAGTCGTTATCGACTACGGATGTTACGTATGCCTACTTTGTTTTTGCATACGTTGGATGAGATGTTACGTGTTTGGGTTGTACGTGTTGTGCTCGACCCTCATGTTATTACTTGGATGAGATGATACGTGTTTGGGTTGTACGTGTGCTCGACCCTGATGTTATTACTTGGATGAAGTATATATAGGTATATAATTATAAGGATGTTTATTTATAATTATAAGTATGTTCATATATACTTACAAGGATGTTTATATATAATTATAAGGATGTTTATATATAATTATAAGGATGTTTGTATACATATACAAGGACGATTACTTATTATTGATGATGGCCTAACTGTTGTAACACATTTTATTTTTAAAACTCTTGGAATGATTATGACTATTATTATTTTAGATGTCAATTATTAAAACTTGAACTTACTCAGCTCAAGCTGACTTTGTGTGCATGTTAGTGTGAGTTTCAGGTTAGGAGGAGTATGCGTTTCCGCTTGGACGTGCACGATGCCACTTGGACGGTGGAGGGCATACTTAGTCGGAAGTTTTAATGATGAACAATTTTCTTTTAAAGTTTTATTAAATACATTGAAGTTTGGTTTTGGGCATAATTCCCGGGTTTTGGGAACTTGTTTTAATAATTATGATTTTACGCTAAATTATACTCTGAAATGGTTTTTGAAATGAAATGAATTGTTTTGGGTTTAAGAATTTTGTAAGTTTCGTGTATGATCACCAACTGTAGGATTCCCGGGATTCGGGGGTCTTACACCGAAGTTTTAAGGAATTCTTGGACACAGCCTGCTAGTTATTTATTTAAAAGTAACAACCTATATGCATATGAAAAGTATAATGTATATGGAACCTTTGCATTGATGAATCAGCTATCATTTAGCATGCATTAACTGTTTCGATCATGCATTTCAGTCTGAAGCACATTATAAATGTCACAAAGCAAGTTACGCTTCCGAGTGAGGAATGCTAACATCTGTTAGATCAATATCGCCATTAGGTAGGTAAGTTTTCAGTGGTTCATAACCATACCGCAAGACCTACAAATGATTATAATTATGATTTGATATCTACTGATCGAGATGCTCTCAGTGGGTAGGTAATAACACTCTTTCAATATATTTTGCAATGTCTAATCAACTTCTGATTTTTCACCAATAAGTAACGACAATTCATGATATGCATAGTATCACTATATCTACCAAATCAAATAAATAAATGAGTTGTCCTTGATAAGGATATATAATTCTCATAATTTATATTCAAAAGAAACAACTAGCGGAGATTTTACAACGGCTACATGATGTTAATGAGGTTTTTTAATTAATGGTATCTTCTGCTTGTTTCTATGCTTCTAGTTGAATGGCGTGCCATATACAGATGAATTGCCTTGGCATGAGTGGTGTAGCTTCTGCTCATTATGTTCAAGTTCATCGAAACATTTTGACATAATATGATGATATGCCAGGAGTTTGCAGAAAAAGTGGTTTGGTATATCATGAGATTTTAACAACACATTTCAATGAACTTCTTGAAAAAAATGAGCATAAGCTGCATCCCTTGCACCATAGAGATCGAGCATGTATCCGGTGCCAAGAAAGAGTGCTAATTCAAATTTTGTTAGTCACTATATTGGAGCCGTTTGGAGTCAATGTTGGGATAGTTGCTCAGTCAAGATACTTTATGAGACATCAGAATGGCTCCTTGTTTATTAGAATTCCTTATTTCAATTATGCCGAGTCTTTGTTTACCATTTCACTTCTTCCTTCCATTATGTACTATGCTATTTATGCACTTATTGAGTACTTAATTGGGTCATGGTTTAAAAACTTTGTTTTTCAGCCTTATTTATCCAGTGAGATCCCCTAATTTGTTTGATTTGTTCTTTCAACATTAGTATTTGGAGTTGCACTTTAAATTTGATAAATTTGCAAAATTAGTCAATAAAGAATTGATATAACTCATCAAAACGCACATGATTAATTTAATTGAATAACTCTGGATATATAACCAACAAAATATAACTCTAAAACTGATTACAAAAACAAACCATAATCACCAGTTTGATTAGCTTTTATATATATATATATATATATACACATATATAGGGGTGGGTTATTGTACGATAATATTTTATCGTACATTATGTACGCGACCTTTTAGAGCGTTGAATTAAAAAACACGCTGGTGGCAGTTTCGTAAATAACCAAAACTAGTTCGTGATCAAATTAATCGATTACAAATCCATTCTGATCCAAATTCTAAACTCATCACTCTATCTCATCCAATTTCTAAATCCTAATCAGAGCTTAAAGTATGAAATCTCTAAAGTCAAAAACCAAAATCAAAATGAAACGTCGTTGAACATCAAGAATCTTCAAAATTGATCAAAAATGATGATTTAGTCAATCAAATTGATGTGTAGAAGGATTTAGATTCATCAATCGATTATGAAATTGCAGAATACTATACTCAATTAAGCTGCGATTACGGTTCATAATATCACGTTTAAACGTTCTGAACAAAACTAAAGACACTAAAACGTTTTGACAAAAAATTAACATATTTAAACATTCTGACCAAAAACGAACACCTTTAAACGTTCAAGTTAAACGTTCTGACCAAAAAACACATACCTTTAAACATTCAAGTTAAACTTTCTGACCAAAAGCAAACACCTTTAAACGTTCAAGTAACGTTCTAACAAAAAACAAACACCTTTAAACGTTCAAGTTAAACGTTCTGAATAAAAAGGAACACCTTTAAATGTTCAAGTTTAGAAGTTCAGAACAAAAAAGTTTAGAAGTTCTGTTTTGTTGGTGCATAATGTCAGTAGTTCAGTGTCTAGTGTCTGTAATCGCGTTTGTAATGTTTTATGTTTTGTATAAGCGAAGTTGCTAACAAGTTCGCTGATATGGGCGAACTTGTTAGACAAGCGAAGTTAGTGACAACTTCGCCTGAACATGCCAGGCGAAGTTGTCGTGTCTATATAAGGTTTAGGTTACGGCTTATTCGATATCAGTTAATAGATTAATAGTTTGTGTATTCGAGAGAGAGAGTCTGTAATCAAGTGATCTTCGTATCACGTGTTTAAGGTTGGTATACAACGTGTTTGATTATCGTATCGTGTGTTAATCGTATTGTTTTCTATACTCGTAACGTCTTACGTAGGGATTCCGCACCTACGTAGAACGCGATATCTCGTGTAGATCCGGCTGGGAACCTACAATTGGTATCAGAGCTTTTGCTCGATTGTGTGGTTCGGGATTATCAAGCGGGTATAGAAATCGTTCCGTTCGACTATTCGCGGGACGAGTTTTCTGAGCTTTTGTGCTATACTCTCCTCCTACAATCTTAAACAACCCATAACACCTTCACAAACCTCGAAAAACCCAGAAATCTAATATGCAGAAACTTCGTGTTCATCAGGCGAAGTTGCCGTCACTGTTAGTAGAGTTTCGGCGAAGATATAAGGTTAAGCGAAGTTATCCACAACTTCGCCTACCTCTTCAAGCTGTAAAGGCGATGAGTTGAGGACCAAGAGAAGGAATGATAGAGACGATGATCCCAATGCGTCGAAAGATGCAGGTGGTGAGCTACCAAGAACTACTCAAGCTCTTGGAACTTCCACAACTCAGGGGGAGTCGACAACTGCAGCTGGTGGTGATGATGTGGTGGTGGTGGACGTAGAGGAGATGGATGATGGTTTGGTTGGTGATGATGATGTATTACCGAGTGATGTGATAGAGAAGATTGGAGAAGATATTGTGATTGATTATGAGATTGAAGAGGGAGAGATAGTAGAAGAGAATGTGGAGCATGACATTCCAGATGTTGAGAAAGCCGATATGAGTAAAGAGATGGCAAGTGATGAGTCTGAATGGGAAGAGCAGCCTAGATGGAAAGAAGGCTACGCTCAGTGGTTCGTCAAAACGAAGAAACCGGCGGTCCCTACAATGTTTAAGAAGAGTTACAACATTAAAGGCTATGCTGAAGCGAAGAAAGGGATTATTTGTTGGATCTATGATGAGCAGTTGAGGCTCTTCGTGATTAAAAGGTATGACGGTGTTCAGTATTTTAAAAGACTGTTAAGATCGTTGAATACACTGCCGGAATGTGAAGTGAAAGACTTAGCCAGATTGGGGTTAATCAATCGAAGTGACGATAATATGGCTAGAGTTATTGGGAAAATTGTTTGGAAAGAGAGTATAAAAGAGAAGAAATTTGAGCTGTTAAAACCACAAAAGGGAAAACTTGTTGAAGACAAGTTTAGAGGTTTGAGAGCTGATGGAAAACCTTGGATGATTATGAAGTATAAACCGATCCGGTGCCTTAAAGAAGTACCGATGAAGCTAATGCCCAAGGATGTGCTTAAAGACCTAAAGTGGTGGTTTGTAGATTGTGAGACAGCTGAGGCAGTGATGGAAGACGAGGATGAACAAGAGGTGCTAAGAGTTTACGATCCGATGCATTTGGTAAACTTATCGCAAGCTGATCTGCAGGTGCTCAATGAGAAGAAAATCTTTTATATTCCTGCTTGGAAAGACGAAGCGAGGAAATATCAAAGAGTTGTCTCTGTTTGTGTTCGAGAAGGAGTGCATGCGTGAAGATACAAGGTTGAAGATTACAAGACACGTGTTTGAAGCTAAAGAGATGAAGCTACTGCCAAGGGGGAGTCTGTTGGTGCATGATGTCAGTAGTTCAGTGTCTAGTGTCTGTAATCGCATTTGTAATGTTTTATGTTTTGTATAAGCGAAGTTGCTAACAAGTTCGATAATATTTTGGGGTGGGTTATTGTACACATATATAGGGGTGGGTTATTGTACGATAATATTTTATCGTACATTATGTACGCGACCTTTTAGAGCGTTGAATTAAAAAACACGCGGTGGCAGTTTCGTAAATAACCAAAACTAGTTCGTGATCAAATTAATCGATTACAAATCCATTCTGATCCAAATTCTAAACTCATCACTCTATCTCATCCAATTTCTAAATCCTAATCAGAGCTTAAAGTATGAAATCTCTAAAGTCAAAAACCAAAATCAAAATGAAACGTCGTTGAACATCAAGAATCTTCAAAATTGATCAAAAATGATGATTTAGTCAATCAAATTGATGTGTAGAAGGATTTAGATTCATCAATCGATTATGAAATTGCAGAATACTATACTCAATTAAGCTGCGATTACGGTTCATAATATCACGTTTAAACGTTCTGAACAAAACTAAAGACACTAAAACGTTTTGACAAAAAATTAACATATTTAAACATTCTGACCAAAAACGAACACCTTTAAACGTTCAAGTTAAACGTTCTGACCAAAAACACATACCTTTAAACATTCAAGTTAAACTTTCTGACCAAAAGCAAACACCTTTAAACGTTCAAGTAACGTTCTAACAAAACACAAACACCTTTAAACGTTCAAGTTAAACGTTCTGAATAAAAAGGAACACCTTTAAATGTTCAAGTTTAGAAGTTCAGAACAAAAAAGTTTAGAAGTTCTGTTTTGTTGGTGCATAATGTCAGTAGTTCAGTGTCTAGTGTCTGTAATAGCGTTTGTAATGTTTTATGTTTTGTATAAGCGAAGTTGCTAACAAGTTCGCTGATATGGGCGAACTTGTTAGACAAGCGAAGTTGTCACGAAGTTAGTGACAACTTCGCCTGAACATGCCAGGCGAAGTTGTCGTGTCTATATAAGGTTTAGGTTACTGCTTATTCGATATCAGTTAATAGATTAATAGTTTGTGTATTCGAGAGAGAGAGTCTGTAATCAAGTGATCTTCGTATCACGTGTTTAAGGTTGGTATACAACGTGTTTGATTATCGTATCGTGTGTTAATCGTATTGTTTTCTATACTCGTAATGTCTTACGTAGGGAATCCGCACCTACGTAGAACGCGATATCTCGTGTAGATCCGGCTGGGAACCTACATGTTTAGAAGTTCAAATCAAAAAAGTTTAGAAGTTCAGAACCCTAATCAGAGCTCATATATGAAATTATATGTTCTAGACAATCCTTTAAACGTTCAGAAGCTCATTTATGGAATTAAACTATCTGTAACATGAAATTGAACACTAAAATCACTTCATATAATCTTTTAATCATCAAGAAATCATCAATCGACCATCGATTTAATTATCGATTTCATCATATAAACAAATCTGGAACGTATTTAGACTTCTGTCAGTTGAAACCAATTTTCAAATGTTGAATTCAATTAAAGTGAAGACTGCAATGGAGTCAGTGATGATGGTTGAATGATCATAATGGTTAATTGGGATGGAAACAAATTGAAAGAATTTACAATTTTGCGATCGCGTGTTTTTTGAAATCAAGGGTTTAAGGGTGTCGCGTATGTAATGTACGATAAGAGATTATTGTATTGGATCTTTTACCGATATATATACATGTATATATATATATATATATATATATATATATATATATCCTAACTCGGTACAATTAGAGATGGACTCGAACTCCTAATTCGATAATAAATAATACCTACATGTTTATTTACTAATTTAATTAGTTATCATAAATTAAATACAATTTATTTAAATTATCAACTTAAGCCGCCCCGTTACTTGAGATCGGCCCAGCCCAACTTCATTGTCATGAGGAAGAGAATTAAGCAAATAGGCCACCAATTAATTGTTATGTTCTCTATCATCAGCTAACTCTTTTTAACCATTGCGTGCATTCTTGAAAAAGTGTAGTTGTTTTCGTATTTGATAACTGAATTTTTAGTGCAATTGTAATTTGTTTTAAAAGTTTCTTTGTCAAAAACTTTCCCTTTTGTATTATTGCTGGCATACTTTACGCAAAGTTAACCTTCATTTTCTATCTGTAATTTTCCTCATTTCTATTTTCAACCTTGTATGTTAGATTAAATATCATTTATTTATATTATAGCCCAATAAGTAGCCCACTGGGCTTAGGGTTCGGTATAGAGTTGGTTTACTTCTCCCTATATACATAATCTCAATTTTTCTCTGCCCTCATCGTTGTTTGTCATTGTTGCGGCGACTCTATCAACAACTCCTGTTTCAACGGTAGGTATATGATCTTTCTTTGGCGATGACTTTTTTGTTTGAATGTTTCTTCTTTCCTTGTTAACTTATCTTCTATATATTTCTTGATCAAAATCTACTGACCTTATTTTTTTTGATAACTAGGATTACAAAATTTTGTTTAATTGCTAGAGTTTTATTTCAACTTCTTACTGATTCCCGTATAGAGATGAGATATTTAATTCTTATATTTTATTATTTTGCCTAAATTTCCTTTAACCTAGCCGAACATGATTTGAGTTTATGCTCTTAATTTGTTTAGTCAATTTAATATATGGTAAATTTGCGAAGTTAACTTTTGTATCACAGGTTAATGCTTTAACAGTTACATTCTTGCATAAAACATGGTAATTGTTTTCAGGCCGGGTAACAATGTGATGCTAACAACCTTTAGAAAAGGTGTTTATCTTGTCACTAGTTTTTTTTGGTAAGGGTGAATAGAAGTTAATATTCATGATTAGATTGACTGAATTTTATTAACTCGGATATTCAAGAGAAATTAAAATGTTTTTATCTTTTGTTGATTTACAAAATTTTTATATGGAAATATATGATTTGAGATTGTGGGCTTAATAATTCAGTGAGATCTTATCAATTTGATTTTGTTTATCAATAGTTGTATTTGTAGTTTTATTTGGTAAATTTCATATCATGTTTATTGCATGGAAAACTGTAACTGTTTTCATACAATGTAACTTCTTGTTTACAACTATTTAAAATGGTGTGTGCTACTCTGTATATATATATATATATATATATATATATATATATATATATATGTATTCTGTAGTGGGTGATTAGAAATTCATATATGGTTTAGTTGACTTAATTTCCTTCTACTAGAACCAGTGATATTTACTATTTTATTGTCTTTTATTATATATATATATATATATAATGAAGAATTTTTTTTCCAGAAATCGTGTTTATACAAAAGTTCTTTCAAAATGGTTTACTTTTAGAGGGTGTTTCGCATTTGGTGTAACCATGGTTTGAAACCGTGGGTTGTGTTTCTTTTAAGCAGATGTTTCATACACAATATTTCACAAGTGACAAACCATGGTTTGAAATACGAGATTGATCAGCAACAAATAAAATAATGCAAGCCATGGTTTGAAACTACGGATTGCACTAAAAACATTCACCCTAATACTGTTTTCTTTTATTTGGTGGTTTTCTACTCAAGCCGTGGTTTGAAGCCACGATTATCTTTTTTTTCTTTAATTTTTCAAAAGGCAAGTAATATTACGATCTTTGTTTTATTTGAGTCAAGTCACGGTTTGAAACTATGATTTGAACTTGAATATCACTAAAATACAAAATAGTAAACTACAATAATAATGGTTCAATCTCATTTAAAAAATAAGGAAAAAAATCAAGCCGTTGTCATTTCCTAGGAAAAAAAAAGAATAGGAAAATAAAAAGGATCAATTGTGTTTCAAACCATGGCTTGACTATAAAATCATCCAACAGAAGAAAGCGATATTAGAGTGAATGTTTTTGGTACAATCTATGGTTTTAAACCACAATTTGTATTATTTTATGAGTTTCCATCAATCCTTTGTTTCAAACCACTGCTTGTCACTTGTTCTAAAATTGTCACTTGTTCTAAAATTGTGTTTTATTGGCAGAAAAGAAACACAAACCGTTCTAATGATTTTATTTGAACTTTGGTCTCCTTCTCAACATCAATTTACGTTCTACAAGGATAGATTATTAGTCACCCATCTTTTTACAAGTGTAGGGACAACTAAGACAAGAAATACAACCAAAAACCAAACCAGAATGATAATACAATGTGTGTATTCTACAGTTTTCTATGCTGCTTTCTAAATGGTGTTGGATGCATGCTTGCTTTGGTGCATGTGATGTACTTTGTTCTCATTGCGTTCAAGAAGTTCATCGATATGTATCATCAAAATTTATGATACACCAAACCGATTTTCCCACATTCTCCTGGTAATTCTATACTTCTTTTCCCTTGTCTTGCCTTAAAAAGACGTTCATGTAAAGATCTATATAAAGAAAAACAACCTATCTTGATGATAACCAATTATATTATTAATAAACATCATGATGATGGAAATTACTTTTATATATGCATGGTCAATTCTTATTTAATTAAATTGACATATCTTCTCTTGTTTTGGCTAGTTTCATCCTATTAGTTAAGAGATAATATTAGTCTAGGGGTAGTATAGTCATTTTAATTATTTGGGTTTTTTTATTCGTTTGCATATATAAAGGAATGCTATTGTAATGCTCAATTATTAGGAGAAATAATAGTGAATACTAATTCCTAGAATTTTTTTAGTGACATGATGGTTATGTTATTTTGCATCTTGTTTGTTAATGAAGTCTAGATTAATATATTTCTAGTAATTACTAGGTTTGCTTGTACGCCTGGATTTAAGATATACCATATAAAAATCTCATCACCTTAAATCATATTTTTATGGTTTGTGTTCATTCCTGTGCAGGTCCTACACCATTCTTTTAATTGATTTTGCATGTAAATTGATGATGTACTGGCATTAGGTGATGCCATGCTAGCCACCAGATCATTTGTAAATAATGCTTATTTTTTAAAAAGATAAATTAGAGTTATTTACAAGTTTTAAAAATGTATATGCTCAAAACTTATTTGAAACTAATTAGTAAAGGACTTGGAGAGATTTTCAAAGGCTAACCATGTTTTCTATTAATGTTATCTAATCAATTACAGAAGTTTGTGGAGATGGCCATGGAGGATAAAGAAGGATGATCGGCCAGATGATGAAATTGCTAAAGAGATCCTTGAAAGGCTCTCAGCTACAATTCTCGTGACAGGGGTAAATAAAGTCTGCAAGAGATGGTTCAACATAATCAACAATCAAATCTTGCTAGAACATACTTCTTTCATCATCCAAAGGTCAAGTGGACTTCACCAAGCACGTCAAGTTATCGTACGGGAAGTAAAAGAAAAGATGGAATCTGAACAAGAATTAGATCTTTAAATACCTTATAGAGAACGGAATGTAAACCCTAGAAACTGAAAAGGTGGGCCCATAAACTCCAACTAATAATAACTAATAATAATATAGTCCAATATTATCATCATTTAACTCTTGTAAATTTGTGTATTATTTAGGTTAACTTCTATAGTGCTTCTTGAATGGTATGAGATACAAGCATTTCCATGGTGTAAGTACTGCAACTTTCACTCATTATGCTCAAGTCATCGAAAAGATTTGAAATAATCTGATGATATGCCAGGAGTTAGCAGAAAAAATGGTTTGGCATATCATTAGATTTTGACAATGCATTTTGATGAACTTCTTGAACATAATAAGCACAAGCTGAATTACTTACACAATAACGTGCATGCATACCAAGAAAAGTTGCTATTGCAAGTTATGATAGTCATTATATTGGAGCCATGTGGAGTCAATGCTGGAGTAGTTACTGAGTCAGTTTAGTCATGCTTAGATTAAGTCTTTTGAGTTGATGTTTACCATTTAAGTTTTTCCTTCTATTATGCAATGCTATTTATGCACTTATCGAGTATGTAATGCGGGTCATCGTCGAGCTCTTTTGTCAACCTTGGGTTAGGTGAGCATAATTGCCATTGACATCTATATTATATGCCATTCGGTGTCTTTTTGAACCGAATTATTCTATTGGATGATGGATCTTTTGTTTGTCTTTTGGTTCGAATATATAAAAAAAAAAACTAAATGGATTAACTGGGTCAGCCACATGAACTCATTGTTCATGAACTCGCTAGGCTAACACAAACACGAGCCATTAGGCTAAACGGGTTCTACCCAAAACTAACCTAAACCTGTTTACATGAAACCTAAACCCGCAAATATTGTTAGGTTCGTGTTGTATCAGAAATTTACACCCAATGCTATACTTGAAAGCAAGTCAAAATTGAAATCACATTACCTAGTTTGACTTTTATGGTAAAAAATGTTCAACTCTAATATAATATGAACCGATTAATTCACACAAAGATGATTGTATTTTAGAATGAACCCAAAGGGGTGTTCTAATAATCCGTTCAACCATTTTACTATTGTTCTCACCAAAAGAAAAACTGAAGTTTCCTTGACAAAAAGCAGTGGCGGACCTATGTAGGAACCCGCAGATGCACATGCACCCATTGATTTTTGAAAATTTCATTAAAACGATATAGAAAAAATTACAGTGAACCCATAAAAAGTTTAGAGGTGATTGCATGCTAAGAAATTCAATGTTTGTGTAGCGTTAAAACCTTATTCATTGAAACTTTCCATCTTTCATTGTTTAAACTACCCAATCCAGGTTCGAAACCTGTATCACTACTTTTTGTTACTTTTTTAGTGTTTTTATAATTAAAAAATCCTTTACTCATTCACTAGCTAGATCTACTGCTACCTTCTGAGTTACATCGGCCTCACCAAAACCAAAACAGTGTCCAGTTCCATATTTCCATCATCCATTCGTCAGTCACCAAAAGTAAAAACCCGTTGGGAACAACTTTAGAAATTTTCAATGTTTTTTGTTTTGATTTCTAATCACATTGTAATTTGATTGTGTGTTTTCTTGTTATTTCTCTTTGTCCATGATATCGTATTGTATTATGTACTAACTACATCGGACCCGACCAGCCCGAAATTTTAATGATTGGTTGTGAGAAATTTGAAAACTGAAAAAAAATGTTAGCCCAGTGGAAAAAATGCCTGAGTCTGTCATTGAAAAAAGCGTGAACTTCTCTGCCGATGGAAATCCAACTACAACTCGGAGTTTTATCCAAGCTCAACCTTCTGATTTCAAACCTGACCCAGGGTCTTTTCACATGCCTCGAGAATCATACATACTACATAATGCAATATAATTACAAGCATTTGTAGGCTCCATTTTAAACAGATAACCTGCGACCATTTCACCTGCCTCAATATTTCTATGCACACCCATACACTAGCCAATGAGACCATTTTGACCTTTTCCAAAGTATTTATCAACTCTAGTGCATCCTTGAAGCATTCAACATGGCTCATATTAAAGATCTACCAAACATGCATAGTGCACCACACCGGATTAAAAATCGTAAGATAAATTTTTTGAGTTGAAAATCTTTTTCACCGAGTGGCTACAACTAGCATGGATTGAAGTGAGCGTGACACTATTTGGTTTGAATCCTTTTGCCTTCTATCATTTCAAATAACTTTAGAGCTTCATCTCCCTTTCCATGGACTGCAAAGAACGATATCATTGTCATCCACGTGACCAAGTTGAGATTTTTCATGCTGCAAAAGATCTTTATAGCATCATACTAGCACCTGCACTTTGAAATTTTGAATGCATATCGATAAGTAAACCATTAACGTTGGTATTATCATACAACACTGTTTTTTTTTTTGGTAATACATACGCGTGAATTTCTTTCTCTTTTGTAATATCTCCTAGTTTCCCACAAGTGTTCAGAATGGCCAGAATTGTGATCGAGTTAATCTTGACTTCGTTTCCAAGCATTTTTCTTAAGCAACTCAAAGCCTCCAAATGAAAACCGGCTCTTGCAAAACCTGAAATCACTAGATTCCATGCAACCGAATCCTTCAACGGCGAGCCCTTGAAAACTATTCCCGCATTGTTTAATTTCCCACAATAAAAATCCAAAACGAGTTACCAGCCACAATGAGATTATCAAAGCGAGGTTTACTACCATACCATGCAACATCACACCGACTGAAACAGCACTGATTCCTGCACATGCCTTCAGTAAAGGAGGCAACAAATAGTGGTTCGGTGGCATAAACTAGTCTAAGGACTAAAGAAAATCACAAAGGGTGTCATGGTACATAGAATTGTGGACGTAAGTCCAAGAGTGAATGTTTGAGCGCATATGTTGTGTTTATCAACATATGGGCCGCATATTTAATGCACCGCATATGTTGTATATATATATATATAGGTTGTTTGTTTCATTTTGAATGTAATTTTTGATTCTGGAGCAATAAAATTCTCTCTCTTCTTCTTTTCATTTTCTTTTCGTGTACGTTTTTGTACGATTGCATTGTATCAGAGCATGGATATTAAAGCCTATTCTTCATTTTAACCAGAATTTTCAATCTCTTCTCCGGTTTTCTCTTTTATTCCTCTGTTTTCTCTTGTTTCTTGATCTTTCGATCAGTTTCTTCATCTTGTTCTTCTGTTCCAGCTGTTTTTCACCTTGTTTCTTCCATTAAATGTGTTCTTTTCATCTCCTTTTCATATTTTTCAATGCTTTCACCGTCAAAACTTTGTCCAAACCCTCAAAATGTTCCTTTCTTGTTCATAAACCTTTCCTCAAGGTTTCAAGATCTTTCTCTTTCATTTTCCTTCTTTTCTCTCTCTTTTTCTCTCCTTGCACTTATACGCCGCATAAGTGACTGACTTATACGGCGCATAAGTCCATTCTATACTTACACGCCGCATATCTTACGCGGCGCATAAGTTCTCGTACTTCTTCTTCACCGCATAAGTCTTTTATTCAAGCGTTTTAGTTCGTCTTTCCGTGTTTTCATAATGGAAGTCCCAAACACTTCTCTCATTCAAAACATTACCATTGATTCTTTAAATCCTCTTTATCTTCATCTGTCTAATCACCCTGGCATGATTCTGGTTTCAAAATATTTTGATGGAAATGGTTTTGGAGCCTGGAAACGAGCAACAACTATTGCTCTTTCCGCTAAGAACAAAATTGGCTTCATTAATAACACCGTCAACATGCCAACTAATCAACCATATCTTGCCCTTTTGAAAAGATGTAATGATATAGTGAAATCTTGGATTCTCAACACTCTTAATCACGATATTCGTGATAGTGTTTTGTATGCCGAAACAGCTCAAATTCTTTGGAATGAGCTTAATTCTCGATACAGCCAAGCAAACAGTGCAAGAGTTTATCAACTTCTAAAGAACCTATGCCTAATCTCCTAAGGAAGCACTAACATT
The DNA here is from genome assembly GCF_021521415.1 of Bidens hawaiensis. NCBI lineage: Eukaryota > Viridiplantae > Streptophyta > Magnoliopsida > Asterales > Asteraceae > Bidens > Bidens hawaiensis. The sequence continues at coordinate 82,975 of NW_027499755.1, read as the reverse complement.
GCTACTTATTTTGCTAAAATGAAATCCAATTAGGACGAACTGAATGCTATCAACTCCATTCCTTCTTGCGCGTGTGGGGCTGCTCATGCCTTTGCTAAACGAGAGGAGGATCAAAGGCTAATTCAGTTCCTTGTTGGACTGAATCCGAGCTATGATATGATCAGAAGCAATATTTTGATGATGCAGCCCCTTCCTTCTATTGATAATGCTTATGGAATCTTGATACAAGAAGAAAACACAGAAAGAAATCCACACCACCACCACTGATTTCACCGCATCCTCTGCTTTTATGCATGTTAACAATGGAGGACCTGTCAGTGGTGGAACTGGAGAATACAAAAGAAATTTGGTGTGTACTCATTGTAAAATGAATGGACATTCAATGAGCAAATGTTATAAGTTTATTGGATTTCCAAAAGACTATGAATTTGCTAAATGCAAGAAGTTTGCTAACCTTGCTGAGGAACAAGGAAAAAGTGATCAAAATCTATCTGATCAGCAAAGGATCACTTAGCAACAATATCATGAGTTGATGGTTTTGTTGCAGCAAAACAAAATTCAAAGTAGGTCTTCAAATACTTTTGCTACTAATACACTAACACCGGTATAATCATAATTCTGGAAGTGTCCCGGGTTGTTCGTGTACATCGCAGGAATCATATTACCAGTAGGAGTGCAGTCAAACAAAGAGGATACCTAATTGTTTTCTTGGTTTTTGTTAGCATTCGACTGGGTACCTTGTTGAATGCTTGATGATCCCTGTCCAACATTTTGAAACGAAGGTCGATAACCGGCTTGCCAATCTAGTGTTGCCCCTCTAAAATTTGAGGGCCCCTCCCCATAGTTGGGAGTAGGGCCTCTAAAATTTGAGGGACCCTCCCCATAGTTGACTGTAGGCCCTCCAAAATTTGAGGGACCCTCCCCATAGTTGGCCGTAGGCCCTCCAAAATTTGAGGGACCCTCCCCCTCATCATCATCATGTATGAGGTTTACCCGAGGTCTTTGTCGACCACAACGCCCCTAACCACGCGGAGCACGTCGGGGGAGCGTGTTATCATGTCTTAAATCCGGTTCATTAGTCTGTTTATATGAAGGTTGATCAACATGATTAATAGATTGAATTAGCTGAGAAGCCATGCCTTGGACCCCTCCAAAATTTTCATAGTAATGTTAGGCCCATGTTCTGCATTCTGATGGCTTCTTGACCAATGAAGCCTAATCCATCCACCTACAAAACCAAAAATAATTAAAACCCAAACACATTAATTATTTATTAAATTTAATTTTACATTAGTAATTATACTAACCAAGTATCTTGCCGTTCCACCGTGATCATCGAATCCGGTATGTACAACACCAGGGACGTGCCTCAGGTCCTTTATATATAACACAGCATGTCGATGGAACCAGTCATTATAACTATGGAGTGCCGTAGGCGTGTTGGTCGGTGCACCTTGCACCACATTTGCGTGTCTACGGTTCCAATTTTCGACATACTCAGCAAGAAACGCAAACCAGTCTGTGCCCAACCTCCCTTTTCGTATTCTCTTACAGAGTATCCGAAGCACTTCACGTGAAAAAGGGAATGGGTAAGGGACCTCCTAAAGAAATCCAAACTGTCTCATCACCCTTTCCACCTGATGATATTCAACGATGTTCCAATAAATTAGAAAACATCGTGACCTCCAACTGTTTATGCCTGTTAGACACATTTGCGGGAGTCTATGCATTACGTCCCGATAAGGCATCCAATCAAACTGTTAAAATAAAAAAAAATGTTAATATTTAGTATTTACAATCTATTTAAAAAACTTTTATGGTTAAGGAAAAAATACTTCGGCCTCTCGAAGATTTTGTAGTGTTGTTCGATGGGCCTTTAGCACGTGTGAAGGAGTCTCCCTGTTATTAATGGTATGCTCCACCCACCTTCAGGAAGACAATAATAAGTGTTAGATTATTAATAATTATATTAGTATTACAATGGTATGTAATTACCTCGCTCCATATGGATTTTTCAAATCGATTTGTTGATTGACAATTGTGGGTCTCAATGGTCGAATCCGGGTCCATGCCCATATTTGTAGCAGTGACATTGGGCCGCCAACTGCCTTTGTTTGTGGTATGGTTCCCTTATATAGTTCTCTATACAAACACGCTAGGGTAGCAGCACCCCAACTCAGTCGCTCACTAATTTCAAAGTCAGTCAAATGAGTTAATAAATGTAATGACACGTACCCATTATTTGTATCTCCTAATATGTTATTAGTAGCCACTATTAGGTAGACACAACGGGCACGCTGCATACATTGTTCATCAGTAGATTCATTGGTTATTGGGTTATCTAACATAAATGTTAGCATAGTATTGAGTTTTAAAATTTGATTTTTATAATCAGATTGTTGTGTATCAAAACCCAAATAAGTTAGGCACATTTGCCTCCGTTGGTTGTAGTCAAACGAACCCTCGTACCCAGTTAACGCCTCAACCTCAATGGGTAACCCCTATAGAACGTTAACATCCTCCAAGGTGACAGTCGCCTCGCCAAATGGCAGGTGAAATGTGTTCGTTTCGGGCCCCCACCTTTCAACCAATGCTTCTATCAAGGCTCGGTCAATTCTCCTATAACCACAATGTACGATACTGCCAAATCAAATAAACGGATAAACCTCAAAACTCTACCCGTTAGAGTAATGTCACCGTCCGTAACTCGCTCCCAAAATGAACCATCCCCACGTTTAAAATCCATTGTAGACCTCTCCCCCTCTAGTGGATTGAGGAACAAATTTCTGGCTCGGTGTTCGGCTCCTAGGTACAAGAGACTTTCATCCCTTGGACCCGGGTTGAGATACAAGTTCGTATTCATTTTCTTGGTTGAATTTGGGTGTGGGTTTGGTGAGAGTCTTCAATGTGTTGGATGAGGTTTGTGAGTTTGAGTGTTGAAGTGTGTGTGTGTGTGGTATTTATATAGAATATAGTAGATTATTATAACTTGTATTTTTTTGTTTTTGTTTTTTATTTTCTTAAAGTAAATTATAAGGTGTTAGAATTAGTCTAGATTTTAAGGTGTTAGAATTAAACAAACTATAATTTAGCAAACTAGAATAAAACAAACTATAATTAAACAAACAACTTGATTCAAAACAAATAACAAAACACGTAACAACTTTATTAAAAACACACAAAAAAAACATAACAACTTTATTAAAACATAGATTACTTCCAGTGACAATCGTCATTTGACCACTCGGAATCAGATGAGTGCTCTCCAGGATACGGGTCATGGTGGTACTCCGGTTCAACTTCTTTCCCTTCGTTTTTATAAACACTCTTCAGTACATCTGCGTCTTCTAACAAATCAGGATTCAATTGGTCAAAAGTTAACTCCGGTGAGGGGGGTTGTGAGGGGGAGAGGGGGTGTACTTTGTCTTCAGGCTGAGAAACATCACACTTACACTAACAAAATAGATACGTAATTACTAAATTAAAAGAAATATTGTATCAAGAAAATAAATATATAAACACTTACACAATATAGGATCCACGTCGTGCAAATCATACGCTAGTAAGTAGGAGCATGACATAGGTAATATAACTCCTTGGGTATGACTCTTGTTGGACTGCTAGCATATACAACATTAGGATCCATTTTAGTCGGTGGTGAATTACCAAGTAGTCATATGAAAATATACCAACTAGTGTCACTACTATGAAAATAACTAGGGTTTTCAAAATTAGCCTAATCCGCCATTAGTAACGACGGATTAGGATAAAAAAAAATTATAAAAACCTAATCCGCCATTACCAATAACGAATTAGGAAGAAATACTTTTTTTAATAAAAAACCTAATCCGCTATTGAGAATGGCGGATTAGGAAACACAGCTCACGGGTCATTCATGGCAGCTTGTAGGGTGCCATTCATCACGGGTCACGGGTCATGGCAGCTTGTAGGATGCATTCATGGCAGCCTTAATATTTTGTAATAAGGTTGCTTGTGAATTAGTTGACAGCTTTAATATTGGTAGGATACGTTCATGGCATGCATTGGAACCTTTGTCTGTGTGGACATCATTCATGGCAGCTTTGCAATTACGCCTTTGCAGCTTTAATATTTGGTTGCATGTGAATTAGTTAGAAGCTTTAATATTGGTAGGATGCATTCATGGCATGCATTGAAACCTTTGTTTGTGTGGACACCATTCATGGCAGCCTAACAATTACACCTTTGCAGTTTTAATATTTTGTTTGTGTTTGGCAGATGAATTATGGATGCAGTACAATAATAATAAGGGGGTAGAATCCAAAGTTAGGTTAGTATCCAAAGTTAGGTTAGTTTGGTTAGTGGGATTGGTTTGGTTGTTTATAGTTAGGTTAGTTTAGTTAGTGGGATTAGTTAGTTTGTTAACTGGGTTAGTAACAGGTATAACGTTATCCGCTATTGTCAATAGCGGATTATAGTGTGAACGGGATCTTTGTCTAATCCGTCGTTGATAGTAGCGGCGGCTACTACAAATTTTTTGTTCCTAATCCGCTATTCTCAATAGCAGATACACCAAAACCCTTTTTTTTTAACTTCACTGTTAACCTAATTTTTTTTCTAAAAAAAATAAAAATTCAATGAACGACATCATTGTCATCCACGTCACCAAGTTGAGATTTTTCATGCTGCAAAAGATCTTTCTAGCATCATACTAGCACCCGCACTTTGAAATTTTGAATGCATATCGATAGGTAAACCATTGACGTTGGTATCATCGTACAACACTGTTTTTTTTGTAATACATGTGCGTGAATTTCTTTCTTTTTTGTAATATCTCCTAGTTTCCCACAAGTGTTCAGAAATGGTCAGAATTGTGATCGAGTTAATCTTGGCTTTGTTTCCAAGCATTTTTCAAAAGCAACTCAAATCCTCCAAATGCGAATAGGCTCTTGAAAACTTGACATCATTGAATTCCGTGCAACCGAATCCTTCAATGGCAAGCCCTTGAAACGCATTCTCGCATTGTTTAATTTCCCACACTTTGAACAGAAATCCAAAACCGAGCTAGCGGCCACAATGTGATTATGAACTTGCCCTTGAAAACCATTTTCGCATTGTTTAATTTCCCACACTTTGAATAGAAATCCAAAACCGAGCTACCGGCCACAATGTGATTATGAAAGTGAGATTTACTACCGTACCATGCAACATCACACCGAGTGAACATCACCGATTCCTGCACATGCCTTCAGTAAAGGATGCAAAAATAGTGGTTCGGTGGCATAACCTAGTCCAAGAACTAAAGAAAATCACTAAGGGCGTTATGGTACATAGAGTTGTAGAAGACAAAACACTTTACGTATGCTTTAACAAAAACTAGGTGTTTGTGTCGGTAGCAAGTTGATTTGGGTTGTGGTGAGACGAACTTAATTGGCCGCAGACACACACTTTACGTATGCTTTAACAAAAATCGTGCTCTCGCCCCAACGCGCAACGAAATTTCCAATTTCACGCTCCCCGTCTCGAAGCACGGGTAAACCACCTAGTTATTATAATGATAATTTTAGAGGGATTTTCTAACATGTGCCCTTAGGGCACATATAAGAAACATTTATTATAAGATATTCTTATTAAAAATATCACTTGACATTAATTTCATTAATCTTGTAATAACTACCATATTTAACATTTTATTGTTTCCTTATCATTTTTCATTCCATTTATGACTATTAAAATAATTTTTTATTAATTCCCTCTAAAATTACTTTTTCATCATTTCTAATTTCCTACTATTTTTCTATTCATTTATATGTAAAAACTATTAAAATATGAAAGTGGCTTTGTTTTATATCGAAACTAATAGTCACTTTACTAATATTAAAATATAAGAGTTTAGGGCACCAAAAGAAGAAGTAATTTCATTATTATATGATAATAAAAGAAGAAGAATTTTCAACATTTATAACGAAAGATTCGGTTGCAATCCACTTCACTGTACATATCAGAAGCATGCCGATTTGGACATTTGCTAAAGTTGCAACTAGAAGATCTACAAAGTTTGCAATGTTTTACTTGTCTCGTTAATTCATTTCTACTTTTCATTCGCTTATTCCTAGGTCGTCCCTATGTCTTTAGATAATAGGGCATTGAACCAACTCAACTGCATTAGTTATAGGATCACTATTTTCTGCAAAATATGATGTAATATTCAAAGTTCATTCTTCGTATGATTGAGAGACGTTATTGAATTGAGCCTCTTCTCAACTCCATCGTCAATAACGAAATGGAATTTCAAAGCAACCCATACGGAGAAGAACACTCGAGACATGAAGACAAAGTATCCCGACAAATTCAATAGCATCTTTTTCAATAGGAAGCTCATTTAGATCGAAAAAAAACATATCCATCCATTTGTAGAATAACACTAATGTTTTATATAATTTAAATTAAAAAAAATAGATAGATAGATAATAAAAATGATTGTTTAATAGTGAATACTTATAGAAAAATGGTGGGAAATTAGAAGTGATGAAAGAGTAATTTTAGAGAAAATTAATAAAAAAATTATTTGGTAGTCATGAATGAAAGGAAAAGTTAGGAGAAAATAATAAAATGTTAAATATAGTAGTTATTAACGTCAGGTAATAGTTTTAATAAGAATATTCTCATAATAAATATTTCTTACGGGCACATGCTTGAAAATCCCATAAAACTAATATCCTTTTGTAAAATTAACTCGTGGAAGCTTAATTTCGTTGTCACTTTCATACAATTTTTGGTAAAACTAGACTTAAAATTTCCATATATGAAATGTTGCAAAACATGTTTAATGCTATTTAAAATTACCCCGAGCCTAGCAATGTCCTCATATGCTTCCCATGTTAAACAACAAACAAAATTATGTTACATCTTTGATCTAGTATTTGTTATATGTTACATTTATTTTTCAGTTACCTCCATAGCTCCACTTTGATCATCACTGACATTCTCTCTTTCCGGTTGCTGCTTTCACCTTCAATTAACAAAAGCGAGTTTTGCATTAGTCATTAGACATTTAGAAAAATAAAGCATCATCAGACGAAAACTCGAACTATTTAAGTGTAAACATTATTATATTTTTCAAACCTTGCTTCTTTCATTTTTTTTATGTGAATACTTTACTTTGTCACATCCGTCTCTATTACTATCGTATGAAAACCCAAAAAATAAGCCTAAACTTGAGATTGAGTATAACACGAACAGGTTCAAAGCTAGAAACAGAGAAAAGAAGCACCGCACAATGAAATTCTGGCGCTACCATAGATGGCCAGAGCCACCGACAACGACAGAGCAACACCCGGTTAGAAAAGAACAGAAGGCGCTACGCAATTTAATTCCGCCGCCTCAATAGACAACTGGAACCGTCGGCATCGGCGGGGCAATGCCCATCTCTTTGTTTCTCTCTCTAGAATCACCCTAATCGGTCCCTCTCTCTCTCTCTTTACAAATTCACTGTTAAATGGTCCATGCCTCTCGACTCTCTAAATAGGTAGCCGTAGATTCGTCGGCGTCATGGAAATGACTTTCTAAATAGATAGTCGTAGATTCGTCGGTGCCATGGAAATGGCCGGCCGTTGACAGTCGACATAAAGGAATCAGAGAGAAGACAGAGCTCAGAATGCATAGAGAGAAACCTAAAGAGGAGTGAGGGAGAGGGAAAGAAGCTTAGAGGTCTGCATAGAATACGAAAAGCATTTGTAATAAAAGTAAACAATGTCAGAATCTCTTGGAGCGAAGGACACGTGCATAAGTAGCTGGCAAAGTTGAAAGACTTTAATCACTTGTAACTTACTCACAAAATTTGGTAGCGGTAGAATAGTACCTGCCTGTGAGTAACACCAACACCGAACATCATAATTAATATATATATATAACTAGTTTTTTTACTCGGTGTGTTTGCGCCGGGGCAACTGACAAAACTCTAGCATTGAAACTCGAGCGTTGGTAAAACCCAAGCGTTACGATGATGAGTCGACACAAATTCGATTACTATCAGTTATGTTCTTAGGGTATAGACATTGTTGGTAAAGTTTGAGCGTTAAAGCTCAAAAAAATTAATTCGTTAATTTAACTTATAAAAATATTAACATATAAAAAAACAAAATGTTTAAAACGATGTTTATTTAGTCGGCAAACCCGGGCGGTGGAAAATACATGTGTTGTCGGTCTCGGTCATTGTGGCAGTAATTTGACACGATTTCGGTCGGTTTTGATCACGCTCGTTATGAAACTAGAGCCAAAAAATGAAAAAAAAATAAATATGAAGGTGAGCTAATGGTCAGGTAAACTTGCGCGTTGGTAAAACCTGAACGTTATTAGTCATAGGCGTTGAAGAGGCAAATCTACTCGAATTTGATCGGTTTCCGCTAGCTTCATATGGTACCGGAACTAAAAAAAACATTGACATTTATTCGGTTTCCCTTACGTTCATTATGATAACTAAACAAAACAAAACAAAATAAAAATACGAACTAATACGGTGTCGCCAAGTTGGACAATTGCGATACCAAAGTTCTATCTATCTATAATATATATATACGAAACCCCAAAAATCCTATGTGTCACGATGTGGTCGCTCCCTTCATTTATGGAAGCACCAGATTGCTTGATTTTTAAATGGAGGCCTCTCATTGATTTAACCCAAATTCATGGGTATGGGTCTTACCAAAACCAGATAGATTAAAACTTATCTTACAAATTATTTGATATGAAAAAAATCCTATAAAATAGTGATATATTAAAATTTAATATCCAATTTAAAAAGAAAAAGATATTCTTTATAATTAATAAACAATTTTATAGTAAAAAACATAAGCAGGTCATCGATCACCATATCTAGATATCTTTTAAACGAGTTATAACATATCATTTATTTATGAAACCCTTTCATCATCAAATCCTAAGTATATTATTCATTTTCTTACAATAAAGAAAATTAAAATCCAAAAAATAAGTATTAAAAAACAAAAAATGTAAAACAACCATTCTCTCAAGCCATTATATTGCTTTATTTGTAAATGAAGGCTTCTCATGCATTTGACCCGAATTCACAGATAAAGGTCTCACCAAACCCAGATAGCTCTTAAACGGGTTATAACATCTCATTATATTAAAAAATAATCTCATCAAATATTTGATATGAAAATCCTATAAAATAAGAATATACTAAAAATTAATATCCTATTTTATTTAAAAAATGATATTATCTATAATTAAGAAACAATTTTATAATAAATAAAATAAATGGGTATCACCAAACCCAGATAACTTTTAAACCGGATTATAACATATCATTTATTTGTGAAACCATTTCATTATCAAACCTCAAGTATATTAATTATTAACCTTTTACAATAAATAAAATTAAAATTAAAATCCAAATATACATATATAAATATTAAAAACGAATAATGTAAAACAACCCTCGGTAATACGGGGGATAAAATCAAGTAATATATATAAACGAAAACCCAAAAATCCTATGTGTCGCGATGTGGTCGCTCCCCCCTTTTATGGAAGCCACCAGATATCTTGATTTTTAAATTGAGGCCTCTCATTGATTTAACTCAAATTCATGGGTATTGATATTACTAAAACCAGATAGCTCTTAAATGGGTTATAACATCTCATTAAATTAAAAATTAATCTTACCAATTATTTGATATGAAAATCCTACAAAATATGAATATACTAAGATTTAATATCCAATTTAAAAAGAAAAAGATATTATTTATAATTAATAAACAATTTTATAGTAAAAAACCTAAGCGGGTCATGAGTCACCAAATCTAGATAACTTTTAAACGGGTTATAACATATCATTTATTTATGAAAGCCTTTCATCATTAAACCCTAAGTATATTATTAACTTTCTTACAATAAAGAATTAAAATCTAAAAAATAAATATTAAAAAACAAAAAATATAAAAAGTATTCTCTCAAGCCATTAGATTACTTTATTTGTAAATGAAGTTTTCTCATATATTTGACCCGAATTCATGGGTAAAGGTCTCACCAAACCCAGATAGCTCTTAAACGGGTTATAACATCTCATTATATTAAAAAATAATCTCATCAAATATTTGATATGAAAATCCTATAAAATAGGAATATACTAAAAATTAATATCCTATTTTATTCAAAAAAAAGATATTATTTATACTTAAGAAACAATTTTATAATAAAGAAAATAACGGGTAATGGGTATCACCAAACCATATAGCTTTTAAACCGGATTATAACATATCATTTATTTGTGAAACCATTTTATCATCAAACCTCAAGTATATTAATTATTAACTTTCTTATAATAAATAAAATTAAAATCCAAATTTAACATATATAAATATTAAAAACGAATAATGTAAAACAACCACTGCAATACGGGTGATAAAATCTAGTTTTATATATATTAGTAAAACGCATGAATGGAGTTAACATATTGATTCTCTTTTCACTCTTTTTATATTTGTATAAAGAATAATTAAAAGAAGAAAAGAGGATGATTTGATGCAACACTAGTGAGCCTTCCGCATATTAACAAAATTTAAGAAAAATGACGACAAATTCAAGTAGGTGATCTTAAATAATCTACAATCCGGAATCAAAGTTGAATTTCATATAAAGAATGATGCCTGCAGTTCAGAAGCCATTAAATTCTGATAATTGAGAACAAACTGTGGGTCACGATTTTGTTAAGCAATCTTGATAAAACAAATAAATAATCTCTTTATACAATCTGAGAAATTGTAGTATATATACCGTATACAAATCTAAACGAGAATAACAACAAATATTAATATATATATGCATGTCTCGATTCATACCGAGGTCTTTAACTTGTGCTCGTACGACGAATTCTTTAACGAGTTGATACTAGACAATGGAGCCAAGTTGATCATCATGTTGAAACCGCACCAGAATCTTGCTCACATTATCTAGCTCGTGTTCACTGAGACCCGAGCATAAATCCGAGCATGTCTTCTTGTACACCGCTTCGCTTGGTGAACCTGTCTTGATCATCCGAAACCCTCTACCTTCCTAGGTGCAATACTGAACAAACTGTGGTTCCCAGTTGTGGCTGAGGATTTCTGTTAAACAGAGGTCCCTTAAAACAGATTTCGGGCTACCTTCGCGAGCCTGTCTGTTTCCCAAGGTACAACAGCCGAAGCAGTATGTACTGCCGGGATTACCCTAGCACCTGAACGTTATTTGTAACAAGAGATCGGGTTCTAGAGAGCATTGGAATTGAGAACACCAATTGGTTTGGCGTTGTGTGGCCTGGTCGAGCGTGTATACGTGATGTGACTTACCCGGATTTTCGGTGTTTCAAATGAGCTCCTTGACTTGCAATTTATAGAAACTTCCTGTCATGAGTCAGCGTCACGTGCAACATCCAGAGCTATCCACACGAAACTTGGCACAAGATTAAGCATGTGATGACACATGTCCCGTGACTAACCAATGAGTTCGACACTTGGCGCAAGACTAAGCAAGTGACGACACGTGTCCCGCGAATCACCAATGAGTTTGACACTTGGCAGCACGTGGAACGCGGACAACAAGGAGACGACACCTAGCTGCTGACTCATAACGGGTTCATGACACATGGCATCATCCATAACACTTGTCACACACTCGCTACACAATCGACACATGTTACATGGTTCAACAAACAAAAATGCAAAGGCGGCTCTCAAGCATTCTACAATGTGGGATAAACCCATTTATGTTTTTACCAATATTTTAAGTTCTCAATGACACATATTACAGTAAAGATATCGCATTCATCTTTACTCTATAGACACATTACGAATTTATTTATTTATTAGTAAAATGCACTAATAAATATTAATTATTGTCCAAAATTTCCAACAAAAACATTTGTTCAAGATTACATGGGGTTGCAATAGGTGATAATTCAGAAGCGAAGTCAGATTTCATATAAAGAATGATGCTTGTAGTTCATGCGGTGGCACATCGAGCATGCATTTTGAGCACTGACAGAAGGTGTTCGATGAAAGGCCTATGAGAACAAGAACTACAGCTACTTGGAATTCGTTTATTGTAGGGTATTGTTCATGGAAAGAGCATGTTAGAGACGGATTGCTGTTGATAGTTGACATGTTGACCGGTAATTATGGGGTGACCTACCTCAACCAATCCCCTTTATTTGGGTTCCAATGATTCCATTCCCCTTTCCATCTTCAAAATGAAATTAATCTTACTCAATCTCTGTCTACCTACTTCCCACATTGCCAGAACTCTAGCGAATGGGTGGTGGTGGTGTGTCGGTAATAATAAAAATAATAATAATAATAATAATATATGTGTGAAAAGATGAATTTATCCGTGCCCCGCTCCTCTTTAATGGTCAAACAAACATTGACATGATGATAGGGCTCAAATTGCATGAGAATGTGGGCATTAGGATTCAAGAGGTACACATTTGGAAAAAAGTTCAAAAGATACGTTCTAGTGTTGACCATAAGAGTGCATTTTGCACTTACCTCTATATTTTTTTTTCCTATGAAGCCTAATTAGAAAAGATGCCAACTCTTTTATGTTTTAGAGACTATTCGTAAGATTGAGATTGGTGTAATCAAAACTAATGATTAACTTATTCTATTAATTAGTTTCTAACTACTAAAATTAACCCATTCCGTTTATTTAAGCACCCTTTGTAATTTAGGAGGATAAGATGTTTTGGTCAAAACTTAACAAAGGTGATTTAGTAACCAAATTAGTAAATGGGACTAGGTGCTTGCTTGAAATGAATGTAAAGATGACAGAACACAGCGATTTATTGCGAGGAAAAAACTCGTTATCCTGAGGATAACAAGAAAAAAAATCCCGGTTGGTGAAAACTATCACCACCTGTTTATTAGTAACAAAAAGTGGCTACAAGTGGTGGAGCTTCTACTGGATCGTTATTACATAATGCGAGTACTAGTAAGACTTGAGTGATAAGAGTGTGTTAATTGATCCGAGTGTTGCTCTATTTATAACGAAAAGAAGCTAACAATAATGCCTACAATTTAGGAAATAAAAGACTAAATCCAATTAGCCGTTAATTCCCCCATTAAGCATGCTTTCCTTTTTGAACACGTCCTATTAAGTGCAAGTCCGAGTCTTCAGGGAATCATGATAAATCTCTTAACCTGGTAAACAAGGAAAGACAACGAACAATTTGTTAATTATACAATATATTTAGGATACCTGTTACCTTGGTGGATACCATATCTTGAAGTTATCCTTAACATACTGCTTGCCTAGGATACTGAAAATCCGAGCCCTAACAATTGTCCCCAAATTTAACAGCGGTTGATATGGATTACAGCTGTAAAATTTTTTGAAATTCGAAACCCACGTGTGATAGATCGGCCGCACGTGTCAGTCATCCGTGACCGAGTAAACCCTAGGTTATCCTTATATTTACTTGGATAAATAAACCTTTCATTCATCGGTTCCTCTATCCAGGTAATCCTTTTTTCTTCTTCATCTTCTACAATTATGAGTCCAAAATTCCATGCCTATGGCATTGAGGATTTTATCTCTCAAAACCTTCTTGCTAGCCTCGCGAGTGAAATATGTACTTTTAACAATAACGACATCGTGAGCCTACAATCCCGAGGTTGTTTCCCTCCGGGATCTGTTTTCCGACCTTTTGATCCAGCCGTCCTAACCGATCTTGTTTCCAAGACCTGGATTTGTTTTCCGTATTTACCATTCATGATCGGTTTTTCTTACCCTTTTCCTCCTTTCACCACTGAGTTCTTCAATAGGACTGGATTGAGTTTTATCCAAACCATGCCCATGGTTTGGAGAACTCTATTCACGCTAGAAAGACTGATTGCCGACCATGCCCTAGACTTCATGCTTTCTGAAATTTCCTTCGTCTATGACCTCATTAGCCACGACTCCTCAAGATATCTTTTCAAAACCAAATCTGGCCGAAACCCACTCGTTTTGAGAAATACCCAAAACAATGACCAATGGAAGAAGCAATTCATCTTTGGTAGGAGAGATTCACTTTCGAAACCCGAAAACCTTCTATACCTTTGGGTGATCAAAAGTAGGATACCTTATTTTGAAGCCGTATGCTGATATGTCAGTAACTGATATGCTTTGCCTTGTTTTCTTATAGCTTTGAAGTTCTTTGAGATTGCTCCTCCCAGAAAAAAGACCGAGAGCAAGCTAAACTCTTTCTACCTTATTAACGAGGAAGAGAGGACCTTTTACTTCCAGTCGATCATTCAAGAACCATCGCTGTCAGCGGGCTCCGCTATGTCTGGTAAGAAGTATTAATACATTAGTTGAAAAATTAATGTTTAGAGATACTAACCTGTGTTTTATGTAGGTAAAGCTGCTCCTGTTTTCATTCTTGACAACATTGATAGTATGGTCTCCACCCGTAGCACCAAAAAGAAGGAAGCCACTCCTGTTCCCTAACCAAAAACCGAAAGCAGTCGTGCCAAGGGTTCAAAAAAGTGAAGTTTCCGACTCTTCTCTGACTTGCAACCTTGAGTTTAATAAGGTATGTCTTTTGATCATATCCTCATATTTTGAAGATAATATACGCTGAGGATAATTTGTTTTGAGCAGGGACTAGGGACTGGAGCAGCTACCCTCCAGTTTTAACGATCTACATTACGAACTCCTTGATGCCAATACCCGTATTGCCGAAATGCTGAAGATCGGGACTGCTAAGACCAACCTCCTTGACAAGAAGACCAAGGAGATTGAGGATCTAAAGCAGGAACACGTGCTGGCCAAGAAGGAACTCGTTCATCAAGAAGCGGATCGTTTGGTGCAGATCCAAGAGGTCACTGAGGGGGCAAGGAGGTCCGCTGCTATTTCCATCTTCCAGTCTCGACTCAAGATGGCTAAGGAGGCCAAAGATGCTGGTGTTGAAACTTACTTTTGGGATGTGGCTGCTTGGGAGAGAGTTTTGGCTGAGCTTAATTGGGAAAGTGTGGAGGAAGCAGGTCCGATCGGGGCGGAGAAGGCAGCGGAGGAGGCTGTGGAGGTGGCGATCAAGACGTAGTGAAGGCGATTGGTGATGAAGCACAATTGGGCAATGAAAGCGGAAAAGACAAGGGGTCTTTTGACACTTGGCAGCACGTGGAACGCGGACAACAAGTAGACGACACCTAGCTGCTGACTCATCACGGGTTCATGACACATGGCATAATCTATAACACTTGTCACACACTCGCTATACAATCGACACGTGTTACATGGTTCAACCACAAAAAATGCTAAGCAGCTCTCAAGCATTCTACCAATGTGGGATAAACCCATTTCTATTTTTACCAATGTTTAAGTTCTCAAAGACACACTATAGAGTATCGATATCGCATTCATCTTTACTCTTTGGACACGTTACGAAACTATTTATTTATTGGTAACATGTACCAATAAATATTAATTATTGTCCAAAATTTCCAACAGAAACATTTGTTCGAGATTACATGGGGTTCAACAGGTGATAATTCAGAAGTGAAGTAGGATTTAATAAAGAATTATGCCTGCAGTTCAGGCGGTGGCACGACGAGCACGCATGTTGAGCACTGACAAAAGGTGTTCGATGAAATGCCTACAAGAACAAGAACTACAGCTACTTGGAATTCGTTGATTGCCGGGTATTGTTCACGGAAAGAGCATGTCAGAGACGGATTGCTGTTGATAGTTGACATATTGACCGGCCGGTAATTATGGGGTGACCTACCTCAACCAATCCCCTTTATTTGGGGTTCCAATGATTCCATTCCCCTTCCATCTTTAAACTGAAATTAACCTAATAAATCTCTCTCCACCTCCTTCCCACATTGCCAGAACTCAAGCGACTGGGTGGTGGTGGTGGTGTGTCGGTAATAATAATAATAATGATAATAATATTAATATTAATTTATGTGTGAAAAGATGAATTTATCCTTACCCCGCTCCTCTTTAGCGGTCAACAAACATTGACATGATGATAGGGCTCAAATTACATGAGAATGTGGGCATTAGGGTTCAAGAGGTACAAATTTGGAAAAAAAGTTCAAAAGTTGGTTTCTGGTGTTGACCATAAGAGTGCATTTTGCACTTACCTCTATCTTTTTTTTTTTCCTATGAAGCCTAATTAGAAAATAGGCCAACTCTTTTTTGTTTTAGAGACTATTAGAAAGATTGAGATTGGTGTAATCAAAACTAATTGTTAACTTATTATGTTAATTGATTTCTAATTACTAAAATTATCCCGTTCTGTTTAACCATTTTGAAACCGGTTTGAGTTCAAATATTCATAATTGGTTCCTAGCCATTGGTTTTAGTTGGTTACTAACTAGTTTAAGTATATTAGTTAATAACCGGTTACAATTTGCACCTCCACTTGTAATGATCCAATAACCCACATCACATTTAAATTGACGTAAATATCTAGTTGGATGCCATGCAATGAAATCAATTAGTCCAACACCATAAAACCCATTTCGTGCAAACCTGTATACTCTATGTTAGCTGAAATACGACGAAATTTTGACATATTAGCCCAATACCCGAATATTTGGATCCCGAAAATGTTAGCATATCTTTTTTCTTGGCCCACTCATTATGTACTCTTATCCGCCTCCCGGCTTAACCATTATCAACCCATGATACAAAAACATTCAATTCAATCAATTTGTCTTCTGGGTTCATTAAAAAGCAAGAGGCGCTCCAAGGTGAAGGTGGATGTCTCACGTAGGCAAGGCGCTTGTACTACATTTGAGAATTATAACACCAACATTTATCATGCATAGCACAAGTGTTCTCATAGGTTTTTTTAACTCCCTTTACAACAAGTTTGTACATGTAAGTAGTTGCGAAAAACATCTTGTAGAATGCCCTTAATCTTGGAATATATGAGTATAATCCTCCTTGAATAAATAAGTAAAAAACAAAAAACTATATCACCCAAATTAAGGTCAGGCTAAAATACAAAGGATGGCAAAATTAAGAAGTGTGAGAAGGATTTGTGGCTTAAAAAAACCTCAAAAAAATTTAAGAAAAATAATAAAAAAATCATGACTCAAACTATAAATCAAAAACAGAAAAAGAAAGAAAAAAACTAAAATGTCTCCCTCATATTTATCGTTAAAAAAAGAAAAAAATTTGATTAAAAAAGAGACACCATAATGAAATTAAACAGAAAACACACTAATAAATAAAAATGATACAATGGATTTCAAAATATAACACAATGCCAAGCAAAATACAACACAAAGTTGAATAATATAAAATAATACCAAGGAAAAAAAAGACAAAATGTCGTGGAAAATGCACAATCAATGACGAAAATAAATAAAAAACACAATGATAAATAAAAAGACACAATGATCTTTTTTTCATCATTTTGTCTTATTTTTAAATGAGGAAGACGAGGGGAAACATTTTAGTTTTTTCTATACTTTTTTCGTTTTTTATTTATACTTTGAGTTTTGATTTTATATCAATTTTCTGTTATTTTTAGAGGCTTTTGGCTCGGGCGAAGTGTGATGGGCGCAATGTGACACTTTGATGGCGGACTATGCACTAAGCCTCACCGCGATACGTAATGATGTGTAATTATTTAGAAAAACTTTTGTGGCTGTCACGCTACACAAGGACCCTTAGGTAACCCATCGCGATATGCGGTGTGTAGTTTACGCTGACGGGACACGTTTCCTACCACGTGGCCTAGTTAGGGCTGACTCGACAAAGCTATAGGCTTGTTGCGCTATGCGACGACCTTTGTTTGTGGTCATCGTGAAATGCGACTGGACCAAAAATCAGCAATAAAAGGGAAACCTCAAGGCCTATTCTACTAGTTCAATTCCCATATCTCTCTCTCGCTCTCACACGCACACACTATCTATTATATAAGAATGTTGGTATAACACCCTTGAATAGTCGTAACCAATCTGATCGAAATAAGCTTCGTATAGGCATCCAAAAGCTCTACATGAACAAGGTAAGGCTTCGTGCCATCCTATAAAGTTTCTAATCTCATGATTACCATTATGATTATCAGGATTATATTAATATAGATATACTACATTGTGTTTAACCAATATGCTTAATACCATGAAGCTATTTATTTGTAAACTTACAAGGTGCGACATTTTATTTTTTGTACAACTCACATTTGCATGAGACAACTGGTTTTCCAATACTGTCATGATGATTTTTAAAACTTACTAAGCTCATGACAGATAGTCCAACTGTTTTCAAAAAGGTTTTAATTACATTATAGTGACTAAGTTTCTTTAAATTTACGGGATGGTTACTACTGGTATTGTGGGGTTTTGTATACAAGGAATGCCTATTGGGCTATTACACGTTACTTATTGGACCGGTGTTAGAAAATAAGTAATATGACCACAGTCATAGCTACGGTCGATTGATAAGTACCTTTCGGCAATCTGTAAGCATGCAGGTGTAAAAACATCTTGATGATCTAACTGTAAAAATGTGTCGTTTATATATGAATGTACTCACAAGTATTTCCGGCTAATCAACTAACTTTACACATGTTTCATGTGACTTGTTAGAGAAACACGAATGATATATGTGGGCCTTCAGCTTAAGTAAGTGGCTTGTCACCAAAAAAGAAATGAATTTTCTAAATTAGGGTTTATACCTATAAAACTTATGTTTGTATAAAAATGGGTTTTATTCTATATTTTTTTTAAATAAGAATCCTGGTGGTTTTATAACTCTGATAATTTTCCTAATTACGATCCTGATGAAATATTCCGTTGCAAATTATTTTAATAAACACTGATACCACCGCTCGATGTTCACGGCTCCCCTCCCAGGGTATACGGTTGAGGCTGTGACAGTTATAGTTAATACATATTATATTACATATACATGGATTTTACACAAATAAAATGTGAATTGTATTCTTCTTATTATTATTACATATATTTTAAACTTATGTTTACTCATCAAATACTTTTAGACATTTTTTATGCATGCTACATGTATGCATGTTTAATGATTGTTTCAAGATAAAGCACACTTAGATCCTCTATGGATCTAGGAAAAATAATACAAAAAGACAATACGTATTTATTTGTTTTCGTTTCCTTTTGTATATTTCAAGTTCATGTTTTGTGTAACAATTTAATGTGATATGAAGAAACATGGCAATTATTAAATAGCGTCACGAGCTATGAGCAATCGTTCGTAGGTCCGACGTGTAATCCGTCGTCAGTGTGTTAGGTCTAAAGGATTGATAAAGGAAGATTGGAATCTTCTCAACCTTCCTAAAAAATGCTAAGTATGGAACTCGAGCAACAAGCACTCCAAGCAAGATATTTACTATTTCGAGCAAGATATCTTATCCGAGTAAGGTTATCTTCTAGAATTCTTCTAAGTGTTAGCTTCGAGCAAGCTACATTTCTTCGAGCAAAGTTTTTCTTCTATCAAGCAAGGTTTCTACCAAGGAAACCCTTGATCAATCTAAGCTTAAAACAAGTTTCATGAATAAACTGGTGGGTCAAGCAAGGATAGAATACAAGTGGATCTCAAGTATGTTGGAAGGGAGTTAATGGCAATTTATCTAAGTGTTACTCTGAACATAGTTCAATCTCGAGCAAGCTATAGTACCTAAGTATACTTAACTTTGTTCAAATAGGACTAAGTCAAAGATTGAAGAGATTCGATCAAGAATTTGTTTACTCGTGGGATATTTCCTAGAAAAGTTTTTATTATCATGAAGATTGAAGTCTGTTTGAGAAGAATATTTTATATGAAAATATTCTAAGCAAAGCCTACTCGAAGTAGTGTTATGAGCGTACTCAGGATTACAAGGTCAACTCGATAAAGTATATGTTTATTCGAAGACCTGATTTACACTTGTATTTATTTTGAGAATGTTTAGTAATGATTAGGATTTCAAGAAGCAATGTCAGATGCCTATAAATAGAATGATTAGGTGCTTGTTTTTCATCTCTTGCACCTTACTGAATATTACTGACAGCCGCACCTGACAACATTCCACGTGAAATCCCAAGTTTTTCATTGTATCTTTTTGATAATATTTATAATGGAAATCTTCTGAGTTATCTCGTGTACTTGTTTTTCATAGACTTTCTGTATTAAGTAACTTTCTATTTGTGGTTGATTCCACCGGCCACACTTAGAGGTCTTCACATATTTTAGTGTTTCATGAGCATTCTTGTCCGATTACTTGTAGTTTTGTCATGAATTCCGATCCTGACAAGTGATATCAGAGCCTGAGTGAGCTTGTTGAAGACCAAATTGTTGCTGTTTGACGTTTTGCTTTTAGATCTGTTAGATTTGAGTTGATTTATTGAATATTGAAGATTGAAGACGATGACTTCAACCAACAATATTACATTGATTTATGACGTCACCTGTTCAAATTGCTTCAATTTTGGTTACAGATTTGCAAGTCTCAGAGGTTAAAAAGTGTTGTAATCCTATATCTTTACTTACTTGATTATTATTTTTTTAGATATTGGTCAAAATCCGTTTGTTAGTAGTGTTTATTTCAGATTCGAAAACTTATTTCTAGATCTATAAAGTTTTTTAGTAATTTTAAATTGAATTTCTGTTTTAAAACTAAAAATCAAAAATCACAAAAAATTATTTTGTAAGTTTTTCAACAAATTTATTAAAAATCAAAATAAATTGATGACCATGAAGTTTCAACTAACAAGATTTCAAGATTGTCAGGGCAGGACAATTACATCAAGTAGAAAGTTATATTTGAAGCTTCTATTAACTACAAAGATCCAGATATGTGGTTATCCATTAAAGATGGTCCCTATGTTCCCACTGGTGCTACTATCAATCAAACTTTGGATAGGAAGATGAAGAAGAGGGATGACAAGGCCTGTGAATGTTAAAATTGGGATTATCATGGGAAACTTAACTAGTGTTCAACATCACACGTCTGCTTGACATGTATATGTTGTGATTGAAATGTTCGAAGGCAACGCTGAGTTAAGAGAAATCAAGAAAGGCGGACTGAAGCAGCTGGATGGATTCAAATTCAAAGAAGGAGAGAGATTAAGGTCTGCTCTTCCCAGATTTTTGACTATTGTGAACAAGATCATAACAACATATTTGCCAATCATTGATAATGACTTAAACAAGAAACTTTTGTCATCATTGTCTGGTGAATGGTAAGCTGCTATCAAGTTTATCAAGGAGAAGGCTAACTTTCAAACTTTGAAGTTAGATGCAGCTATCTTGTTTCCTCAAGTAGCAAAGCATGAAATGATACCGAACCATATGATCAAAGAAGACAAGCCAAGCTTCCCGGTCGCCAATACTTTTATTGCTCCTATGAGTAATCTATCAACAAGACCACAACAGCAAATCTCCATCATTGAAGAACCAAGTGAGTTTAATGCTGAATCACCAAGATTATATCCAATTGCATCTGCACCTGCTTCTACTAAGCCTAGTCAAGCCAGATTTAATATATAGATGATAGAGGATAGCGATGCTTCTTTAGTGGCTAGTGGTCAAGCCCTATTTGCTCCAAACTCAACCACTCAAGGAAATTAATTTCAAGCTCTATTCTCTACGTTCACTGTAACATTCGTTAATTTTCAAACGCGAAACCTGACCCATTTAAAATGTTCGATGTAATTTGGGCATTCAATTATTATTAAAGACGGTTAATTTATCATTATATTGTTTATGATTATTTGATGTTTTATTAATATTGTTATCTCAGACATTAAATTGAGTCAAGATCAATTTAATTCATTTATGTTTTGATTAAATTTCAACTATTAATCTTTCACTAATTATGATCAATTGCATATTTTAAATGACTTTCAACTATATTTATTATTTTGACCAATTCCATGACTTTTACCTATAAGATTCGCCTTTTGACTTGGTTTTGAAGATCTTTAATTCACCTAGACTATATTCAAATGTATAACATCTTAACCTTTTATCAACTTTTGGTCAAACATTTTAATTTCATTATTTCTCTTGCTTAAGACTTGGGTAAAGACTAGCATGACCAATTAATTCGGTCAAGCATTGTTATTAACGACTCTTGCACTATAAATTCATACTCTACCTTTCCAAATCCTTTACCACAACACAATTAACTCTCACTCATGGTTTGATTATTAAAATTCAAATTGTTCAAGTCTTGCTCTTTTGTTAATCAATCATCGAGTAATGTTTGTTTTTATTTTTGAAACACAAATTGGTCATAACTTTATTGTCAAACCCATTTTACATTCGTGATGACGCATCATCCTTTGTTAATCGGTTCGTCTAATGTTCGGTTATAAAGACTTTATGTTAAAAAGAAACTAACTTTTGCAAATAATAAACAAGACTAAACTTTTCTATCATGCCATCTCAACTTACCCTATCAAACATGTTAGACACTAACCCGACTTAAACCAAGTTCGTGTCCAACTAAAAATGAATCGCTCATTCAAACCGTTTTCTTGAATAATGTTTGGTTCGGAAACAAACCGAACCCGTTTAAATTAATTAATAATTATTATAACCTACTCTATTGCTAAAGCTAAAATCAATCAACTTAAAACCAAAGAATTTACCTTTTTCTTCAACTATTAAAAATAAAATAAAAAAAACATTTTTTAACAAACTTTTTCGTCTAAGAATTTATACCGAACATGTCGGCCACCTTTTTCTTATTTTCTTCAACCTCATTTTGATCCTAGTTATTTATTTATCTAAGGTCGCTTGTTGAATCGAACTTTGTCGATTCACTCACTCAAACCTTTCTTCGCTTATTTACTCATTATCGTTTATTTAACAAGTGAGTTTTTCATAACCTCTTTTCTTTTACACGTTTTAGGGTATATCACGTTACAAACTTTTATTTTTTATTTAATGTTTCATGTAGCAAACTAAAATTCACACACGTCTCTTTTATGTATTTGTTTTGTATCATATTGCTTGTAAATTTTGTGATTATGTGCTAGTTGTTTATTGTTTCTGTTGGTGAAAGAGACTCATACACAGACTCAAACAAAAAGGTGGGAGGGTCCGACGGGACGTATCAGCACCGCTTATTTTTCCACATTTGTTGGAATGTTTGACGGTATCATTGTCATTATATGTATTCCAAGTAGCTCGGCGAACGGGGTTTCCTTAGTAGATTTGACTATGTCAAGCAAATGGAAATATCATGTATTTAGTTTCTTTTAGTTTATGATTGAGACGTTACATCTTGACTTGTGAATTTTCTACTTTTCATATTATATACATATGCGAAACTTTATAAATACTCACCAACATTTTTGTTGACAAACTATATTATTTTAAACGTGCTGCAGGTTGAAGTTAATTTAAGGATTGAAGACTAGATAGTTGGATCATTAGGTTGTTAGAAATATATATTAATTAAATTCAAAGTTATTGTATTGTTATTTGATTAATGCCAAATTGTGTACTTGTGATTTAATAAATTAAGTAATTATATTTGCCATATTAATAGTGTCATGAGCTTGTGAGCAATCTGTACGTACCGCCATGACATATTCCGCCCCGGCATATTACGCCGAAGGTCGGGGTGTTACAGATTGGTATTAGAGCCGAATGACTATAAGATAGGTGGTTAGACGTAACGATCTAGAATAGTTATATTTTTTAGGGTCCATGATAATATATATATATATATACACATACACTATATGTGTTATGTACCCGCTTTTATGAATTGTTCACATGCTCGTTACATGTAGTTATATTATTTCATTATATTGCGTTTACACATATTCACACACAAAACTCCAAGGCTTATGCCTAAAACTAAGAATTTCAAACATTTGCAACAATCGATTTTCGGTTTACGATATTTCTTCTTCTTAAAGAAGGTTCTACGTGGCGGGTATGTAATAACCGGAAGAGGGACGTGCTTGTTTTCCAAACTCTTGACATCAAGGTTATTGAAACCTAAGGATAAGCAATTCGTACAAATTCAAATCAGACGCGGGACCCGGTTGCTTATCTAGAGAGTTCTAAAAGGGCATGAAACCAATTAGGCCAAAGCATGCCACACCAAACGCTATACGAATCACAACTTTATGCTTCAAACGTGACCATGTTCTCTTTGCCAAAAGAATATGGTTACACTCCTAAGGATGTCACATAAGTCATGATGGTTCATGCGACATGTGACTCTGACTCTCAATGTTTTACAATGCGTTTTAACTGTAATTCTGTCAAGTCGTTGTGATACACGAATACCCAACTTTTGGTTCGATTTGATTACGCATTTTTGGTTTTAATTGGAACATACAAGTTATGATGATTCATACAACATGGGATTCCAAAGAATCAATTGTTTATATTGCGGTTTTGAAAAGTCATCGGGTTATTTGAATAGTCGAGTTTTAATTCGTTTTCTATGTTTATATATTCATAGAAATTTCTAAAAGTCATGCTATTACACAAATTGTCGAGTTTCAACCCATTTTCTTTATTTATAAATTCAATTAATATTGTAATTTGAAAATTCGAAAGGTCATGGTGGTTAGGGCTGGCAATTTATACACGAGACACGAATACACGACACGTACCTGCACGACCTTAACAGGTAACGGTAAGGCCTTAACAGGTTTCGTGTACTAAACAGGTAGACACGAATTTACCTGTTAATTTTCGTGTCTAAACAGGTAAAATACCTGTTTACCTATAAGTACCTGGTTAAATTTTTATAATTAAATATATATATATATATAATATTATAATTATAAACTATTATTATCCCCAAACCCTAAGTCACGTTTCCACTTTCCACATTCAGATTTCAGATATCCACATTCACTCCATTGGTGCCACCACTTCTCTGGACAAACCCCTCTCCGCCCGCCGCCCCTCTCCGCCCGCCGGTGATTCCTCCGCTGCCACCACTTCCTCACCGGACTTTCTCCTCTCCACTGTCAGAGCCGCCGCCGCCCGCCGGTGCTTCTTCTTACTTAGTAAGTTATTAATCTTTACCTACCTATTATTCCCTAAACAGGTTGTCAAATATGTGTTACTAAATAGCTCTTATCGTGTATTATCGTGTATTACAGGTATTAACAGGTTCGTGTTCGTGTTTAGGACACAGGTACACGAAAAGTTTTTGTGTCGTGTACAGGTATACCCATTTCGTGTTTGTGTCTTATCGTGTATTTCAATTCGTTTTCTTTATTTGTATATATTCATTATTTCTTATGTTTTGAATTGAAAATACGAAAAGTCATGGTGATAATGAATAGTCGATTTTCAATTCATTTTCTTTATATAATTCGTGTATTATTATTATTCAAAAAGTTATGGTGGTACATAAAACACCTGATTTTCAATTCGATTTCACTATTTATATTAAGTTTGCATTAAATTCATATTTTTATTTCAAAATTTGATATATTTTCCTTATGTTTATTTAAATATTTACAAGATTATATTGAAATGCGAAAACTCATGAGCATTTCAATTTCAAATTTTGTTTCATTCGATTTTATTTCTTTATTTATTTTATGAATTATGTAGATGAATTCCGATTGTAGGAATCTTTCATAGAATGTTTCTTTTGGCTATAAGAATTTCATATTTATGTCCCATCCATTACGCTTCGCAGCATGTCTTCTCGTGTTCAACCCACAATCCGACAGCCCAAAAGAAAACCTTTTACATTAAAAGTTCTTTAAATTTTCGCAAGCGTTAGCGCTAATTCAGGACTTTCTTTCATCAAAGAAAAAAATTTTGAGTTATAAAAGCATCATGTTTTGCAACTGATTTTCACAAACTAAGACGATCTCAAAAATCATTTTTTTCTTTCTTGTTTTATCTCAAAAGCCAATGAGTTTCAGTTAAGAAATCATGGAACCGACCCCCACACTAGCCTTCATACCACAGACCTACCTACCTTTAAGAAGACAAGCATCGCAAGCTGTGTTTTATTTTCCTTTATATTCATGTATTTTCCTTTTTCATTTGAATGTAATTGAAATAAGCCTATGTATTTAATTTCTTCAAATTTATGTATTAGTAGTTTTAAAAACCAATTTGTTTATAGAACTATGTTTGAGTTTGATTATTTATTGATTTTTGATATATTTTCTTTTGCGTTCATTCTTAAGCACACAACACAAATACGTACATCATTTTAGTACATAGTTGCGTTGTTGAATTGGTTTACTATTGTTATCTCAATCTCACGGTCTATGAACGGTTATCCAAAAACGTAATCGTTAGAGAAAACTGGAACCATGAACATGATTATATACATGGTTATCTAATAGAAACCGCATTCCTACATTTGGCTATCTATGACCGATTATCTTTGAATGGATACGTTTACTTAAAACCGCGGCTATGTTTATAGCTATCTAATATAAGTCATGTGTACATGTTGAGTTTATATTACACGAATTGTTTTGGTTTGTTAGGTTTTTTTTCTGCTCAATGTTTCATCGAGTCATCTTGTTATTCTAGATCTCAGTGTATCATCAATTTAAGTCCAATGTTTTACTTTGTTATACTCATCTCGAAGTTTCAACTATCTACTTTGTTATTTCGTCACCCAAGTATCATTTATTTACTTTGTTGTTTTTAAACCCAACACTTTAACAACTTACCTGGTTAGGTTTTGTTAGCTCAACTCACCCTGTTTTTCTCGATCCCAATACTTCATTTATTTATTGTGATGTTCATGACCTTAACGTTTTCACTCACCATTCTCATTATTTTGTGTTACTTCGGAATTTCGTTTATCTCATTTTGACCTCAATAACATTGTTTATTTCGTTTTTGCTTCAACAGCTTCGTTTATATCGTTTTACCAATAGCATCGCTTATGCCGATTTAACTTCAATGTTTTCTTTATTTCATTTTAAACGTAAATAACATCATGTATGTTGTTTAAACTTCAAAATTTTCATTTATTTATTTTTATCTAATATTTTCACGTTATCCTTGACCTCAAGCGTTCGCTTATATATTTTTGTTAGTTTTGATGCTTATAGTTCGTTGTTCTTGATTTCCAAACTTTCATATAAGATTTTATTTTATGTATTAAAATCCACACAATGGGACAGGTTATGTGGACCATCCGACGATAAAGGTAATCATGGGACGACGCGCAATATCCAAGTCATCGTATGGAAAACATAATAAGTACGTTGTGTGCAATAACTCAAAACCTGGAATTATCTTCGAAAGACGGGACAAATGCAGTATGATAAGATCATGATGGATACGCTGCTGGTACATCCTATATATAAGTATCCTTACCATATTCCTATTTATGGCGTCTTTTGGGTCATTCAAAGAATGACGTTATTGTTTTTATTTAATTATGTATATATAATTGTTAAAACTTCTAACAACTCCATGTATTAGTTGTTTTCTTTTAAAATTTTATTTTTATTTTAATTTCGGGATGAAATTTCTAAAAGTTGTGAATCCTGTAACATTTGTTAATTTTCAAACGCGAAATCTAGCTCATTTAAAATGTTTGATGTAATTCGGGCATTCAATTATTATTAAAGAGAGTTATTTTATTTAATATTTATGATCATTATGTTGTTTATGATTATTTGATGTTTTATTAGTATTGTTATATCAAACATTAAATTGAGTCAAGATCAATTTAATTTATTTATGTTTTGATTAAATTTCAACTATTAATCTTTCACTAATTATGATTAATTGCATATTTTAAATGACTTTCAACTCTATTTATTTATTTTGACCAATTCCATGAATTTTGCCCATGAGATTCACCTTTGACTTGGTTTTGAAGATCTTTAATTCACCTAGACTATATTCAAATGTATAACATCTTACCTTTTACCAATTTTTGGTCAAACCTTTTAATTTCATTATTACTCCTGCTTAAGACTTGTCTAAAGACTTGCTTGACCAATTATTTCGGCCAAGCATGGTTATTAACGACTCTTGCACTAAAGGTAGCGTTCGGTATACAGGAATGACAGGAGGAATAGAATGATTGATTATATGGGAATGAAAAAAGTGGTGTTTGGTTGCTTAATGGAATGGAATCATCCATTACACATGGAATCCCATTCCATCAAAATCATTCCTTCCCAGTCCCCTTCTTTTTTTTTTCATTCCATTCCTCCTTCACCCTACTTTCTCAACAACACCACCATCTACCAACAACAACCACCACCACCACTACCATCATCACCACCACCACCACCTAACAACAACCACCACCACTACCATCGCCTCCACCACCACCACCTAACCGCCACTGACATCGTCGCCGTCGCCACCAACAATTCCGCCACCACCATCTCTGACACCGCCATCACCACCTTTTCATCGGTTCTACCACCGCCATCTCCACCGTTTTTGCCACAACCACCAAAACCATTATCAACGCCGCCACCTGCCTATAAACGATACCATCATTTTCGATGCTTATCCAACACCACCTGATCGCCACCACCATTGCCGTCACCCTACCATCGCCATAACTACCAAGCTACCACCGCTTGACCACCGTCACCGCCACTACCACCACCACAACCACCGGCATTGTTGCCTGACCGCCACCACTACCACCATCGTCACCCTCATTTTCGTCGCCGGAGCTACCACCACCGTCGCCATTGCAGTTTTTTCTTATTTTGGTAAAAAGATAATTATTTTAAGAGATGAGTGATTTTATTATTTCTATTTCATTCATAAAATTTTTTTAATACCAAACAACATAAAGTAATAATTCATTTCATTCCTATAGGTTAACCAAACAAGACAAATGAATGGTAATGATCCATTTCCTTCCTTTGTCCATTCCATTCTTTCTCCCATTCCATTCCCCTTTCATTCCATTACCTCCAACCAAACATACCCTAAATTCATACTCTACCTTTGCAAATCCTTAACCATAACACAATTAACTCTCACTCATGCTCTAGTTCACTTTTGGTGTTCAAGTCCATGGTTTTATTATTAAAAGTCAATTTGTTTAAGTCTTGCTCTTTCGTTAATCAATCATCGGGTAATGTTTGATTTTTGAAACACAAATTGGTCATAATTATATTGTCAGACCCATTTTACATTCGTAATGATGTATCATCCTTTGTTAATCGGTCGGTCTGATGTTCGGTTATAAAAACTTTATGTAAAAAAAACTAACTTTTGCAAATAATAAACAAGACAGAACTTTTCTACCATGCCATCTCAACTTACCCTATCAAATATATTACATACTAACCTGATTTAAACCAAGTTTGTGTCCGACTAAAAACAAATCGCTCATTCGAACCGTTTTCTTGAATAATGTTCGGTTCGCAAACAAGCCGAACCCATTTAAATTAACTAATAATTCTTATAACCTACTATTTTGATAAGGCTAAAATCAATCAACTTAAAACCAAATTTACCTTTTTCTTTCAACTAATAAAAATAAAATAAAACAAAAATATTTTTTAACAAACTTTTTCATCTAAGAATTTAAACCGAACATGTCGGCCACCTTTTTATTATTTTCTTCAACCTCATTTTGATCCTAGTTATATATTTATCTAAGGTCGCTTGTTGAACCGGTTCACTCACTCAAACCCTTCTTCGCTTATTTACTCATTATCGCTTATTTAACAAGTGAGTTTTTCATAACCCCTTTTTAATTTTACACGTTTTGGGATGTAGCACGTTACAAACTTTTATTTGTTATTTAATGTTTCGTGTTGCAAAATAAATTCACACACGTCTCTTTTATGTAGTTGTTTCGTAACATATAGCTTGTAAATTATGTGATTATGTGCTAGTTGTTTATTGTTTCTGTTGGTGGAAGAGACTCATACACAGACTCAAATGCAAAGTGGGAGGGTCCAATGGGACGTACCCACGCCGCTTATTCTTCCACATTTGTTGGAGCGTTTGACGGTATCATTATCATTATCTATATTCCAAGTAGCTCAGCGAACGGGGGTTCCTTAGTAGATTTTACTTGTGTCAAGTGAATGGGAATATCATGTATTTAGTTTCTTTTACTTTATGATTGAGACGTAACATCTTGACTTGCGAATTTTCTACCTTTCATATTATATACGTATGCAAAACTTTATGAATACTCACCAACATTTTTGTTGAAAAACTATATCATTTTTAACGTGCTGCAATAAGTTTAATTTGAGGATTGAAGACTAGATAGTTAGACCATTAGGTTATTAGAAACGTTTAATAATTAAATTCAAAGTTATTAGATTCTTATTTGGTTAATGCCAATTGTGTACTTGTGATTTAATGAAATTAAGTAATTATATTTGTCACGTTAATAGTGTCATGAGCTTGTGAGTAATCAGTACATACCGCCCTGACATATTCAGCCCCGGCATATTACGCTAAAGTTCGGGGTGTTACGGTCACTGATTCCTATCATGCTTTTGTGGCCAAAAGTTGATTCAAAAAAGTGTTGTTCAAGAGGTTCTGGAGCAAATAGATGCTGATGACTCAGAGTATATGGACCTTAAGTGGCAAGCAGCATTCTTAGTAGTGAGGAGTAGAATATTGTACAATCGGACATGAAGATCTACATTCACAAGCCCAATGACAGAATTGGATTTGATAAATCTAAGGCCATTTGCTACAATCACCAACAACCAGGCCATTTAGCAAGAGAATGTAATCTTCCTAGGCAATATCCAAATCAGAATCATGTGAACCAAAATCAGTTCTATCAAAACCAAAACCAAAACTAAAACTAGAATCAACCCTACCAAAACCAACAAAGAAACTAGTTTCAAAATCAGAACCAATACCCCCATTAAAGACAAAATCAGAACAACTTTCACCAGCCACAAAACTAGCAGTTTATTCCTCAACAACAACCTCAAAAAAACCTTAACCTCAATCAAGCTCCTGCCAATCATCATCAAAACATAAATAATCAAGTTCAACATGGTGCAAACAATTATCAAAGGAACCAAGGGAATGTAACAGTTACACAAGATTGTCAGCATGGTGAGTTTGATTGGAGCAACCTTGCTAAAGCAATTGAGAGAGCAAACGCTGCATTAATGACACAAATAAAATATGATGGAGAAGCTTCAACTTCAAAGGTACTTTCTGAACATTCCACTTTTGAATATTACTTATGATTAATAATTTGGAAAAGAAAGTAGAAATGTGGTAAAGTGAGAATAGCAAGAAAGGCAATATCATAAATGTGTAGGAATCAAGTGAGATGACCTATGAAGCTCAAATCAAAGTTCTTGAAGAAGACTCTATGGAGAGATTTAAAACTCAATCTAGATTCAATGTGGAAATTGAGCATTTAAAGAAGATATATGTTGAAGAAAAACTCAAAAATACTGAACTTCAGGTTGAAGTTGAATGTTTGAAGAATCTTATTACCACAGGTAATATCTGTGGACAGTTGGAGAAGATAAAACCAGAAGAAAAGTACAAAGTTGTCTCAACACCATTTAGTAAAAATTACTCTCTAAAGGTTGATAAAGAGAATAGAAAGGCTTATCCGAGTCAGTTTAAGTCTGTGTTTCATGACTAAAAGGAATTTATTAAACATTTTTTTGATTTTATTGTAAATGGTGAAGGTGATTTTCTAACAACAGAAGCAGATCCAAGTGATTCTAGATCTGTAGATTCAAGTGATAATGATTTGAAAACAAGTGACTCTGTCAAGAGCACTTCAAGCACTCAAAGCAAAAGATGCAAAAGTTGCTGTAGTTGCATATGTTCTGAGAAAAGTAGACAAAATTCAGAAAAGAAGGTTTTAGCCAAAACCAAAAGAAAACCACCAATGTCATTTCAAAGAAGAAGAGATACTATGAATCACTTAAGAAAAATCATAAAGTATTTGATATTTGTGGTGGCCCACAAGAACTGCCAAGAAAAGATAGACTACGCTTATACTGGTATGCAAAGAGCAGCGGATAATAAAAACCAAGACAAGAGAAAATTATCAAGAAAGACAATAATCATGCATTGAACTCAAGAGAAAAGAAGTATGAAAATAAATCATAGAAGATTAATGACTGTCATCCAATATACCCTGTATATTATCATGAATTATTTGTTGTTTGTAATAAGACAGAGTATGTTTCAAAAAAAGAAAGATCAAGTTCATCAAGAAATAATGAACAAAGTGGAGCAATCAAAGATTGAAAATGATAAAGTTTATCAAAGAAACTGACCCTCAAAGTGAAGAAATGATTAATGTATTTGCACCAATTGCACAATTGATTTTGATAAGTGTTTCATTCATCAAAAGACAATTGGGATAAATCCACCAAGACCTAGTGAAAGGTATAAAAAGGTAAATTCCATTGAAGATCATAATATTTTTTGGGAAGGTCTGGTGAAAAAGTGTTGACGTTTATAGGCATCACACAGATACTTGCAAAGACAAAATCATGCCACAATGCATTGATGTTCTAGAATCAATGATCTTTAGTCAATACTTCAGCTATTACAAGAAAAGATATGCTGCTTATCTTGAGAATGGAAAATCAGTTTGTGTGCCAAAAGATAAAATGAAAAGTGTGATCAAGAAGATGGTTGTCAAATCACCAAATTCTTTATGTTCAAGTGTGAAAGTTCTGAAAGGGGGCAAGTGTTTAAACAATCAACAAGAAATTTCATCCAAAATTGAATGGCGATGAGAAGTTCCTGTTAAGGCATGGCAATTAATCTAGAGGGTTCTTATGGAAGTTGAAAGAAGAGCCTATCATTGAAGAACTTCTGAGCGATGTCTTGAATAAAGATGTTAATATTGAATATGGATATGATAGTGAGGATTCATGTGAAGTGGTTTATGAGGATCCTAAACCTAATGAATTTGTTACTAGTATATATGAGAGAGTACAGGCCTCATTGTCTTGTGATTCTCCTTAAAACTGATTCAAATCTGTCTTTGTGTAGGGAGAGTCCACTAAGATGAATGATATTTTGTACATGCATAGTAGATGTTACAGGCACATGACCTATGAAAAAATGTCATTGGTAAATTATGAAGAGAAAGATGAAGGACTAATTGCATTTAGGAGTGATGAAAATAAAGGAAGAATAGTGGGGAAATGCATACTGACAAATGACAAAGTGTCATTTGATAATGTGTATTGTGTTGAGGGGCTTCAATATAATTTGTTAAGTATATCTCAAGTTTGTGACAAGGGTTACAAGGTGGGTTTTGATGATACTCACTGTTTCAATTGGAAACCATAATATGCAATTCCTCTTGACATGATTATGATCATGGCACCTAGAAACGGAAACCTCTATTAATTGAGTATGAAAGATGTTGTCTCTAGAGGTGGAACATGTTTCGTTTCTAAGAATAGTGACAACGATTCAAAATGTTACAGTATTGGAAATTGTGTCATGTTAATCAAAAGACCTGAACAAACTTGTTAAAGGTGGCCATGTAATTGGTCTACCCACAAGGGAGTTCAAATTAGATGACAAATGTTCCTCATGCATGAAAGGAAAGCAGCTTAAATCATCACACAAGACAAAGTTGGTAAACTCCATTGAACAAGTTCTTGAAATGCTTCATATACATATTTTTGGTCCTGTGAGCGTTCAAAGTATTGGCAAGAAAGGCTTTTACCTTGTTATCATTGATGATTTCTCAAGATTTACATGGATACATTTTCTCTCTACAAAAGATGAAGCTGCTGAATTGGCTAAGGGTTGTCTGACCAGAATGGAAAGTCAATTGGACAAAAGAGTTAAGATGTTCAAAAGTGATAATGACACAAAGTTCAAGAATGGAGTTACGTTTGAATTCTACAATGCAACAGCAATCATATAACAATTCAGTGCTCTTAGAAATCCAAAGCAGAATGGTATTGTGGAAAGAAGGAACAGAACAATAATTGAAGCTACAAGGACCATGATTGCTGATGCCTATCTACCTGTCTACTTTTGGGCTGAAGCTATAAACACAACATGTTATGTTCAAAACAGGGTGCTCCTCAATAAGAATCATAACAGAACTCCATATGAGATTTTGTTCAAAAGGAAACCCTATATCAAATTCCTTAAGCCTTTTGGATGCAAGTGTTCTTTATTGAATTCTAAGGATTATTTGAACAAGTTTCAAGCCAAATCTATTGAATGCTTCTTTGTTAGATATTCTTTACAATTAAAGGCTTACAGAGTCTATGTGAGTGTGATTGAATCATCTGACATAGTGTTCAATGAGAATCAGTTCAATACAGTTGATGGACCAAGTTGGTTGTTTGACCTTGAAAAACTCATCAAATCTTTCAAAATTTACCAAGAAGACATTGAAAAAAGTGCTTACTAGACAAGTTTTCATGAAAACAACATTTGCATTGAAACTAGCTTTGAACAAAATATAGTCCAAGGTTGTTGGCGATGGAAAAGAATTCAATTTTGTGAAGATGAAATCTATTTAAGAAGAAATTGATGTTGAGGACCCTGATAATTATGAAGAAACCCCTATCATAACAATTGAAGTCCCTTTCCAAAATGAACTACAATCCTTATTCAATGATGATAATCCTCTTATTCATCAAGTTTATATCAATTAGATGAAGAACCAGATCTAAACACTTCCAATCTGGATAATGAAATCACCACTGGCGCAATTGTACAAACTGATTCTACACAAAGATATCATCCTCTTGAGAACTTATAGGAAATTTGCATGAAAGAGTGACCAGAAGTGGATCTGAAACTGCTAATATATGTTTATTCTCCTGTTTACAGTCCTATGTTGAACCAAAGAATATTGAAAAAGCTTTAAAAGACAACAGCTAGGTAGAGGCTACGTAGGAAGAGTTGGATTAGTTTAGAGATCTACATGTTTGGGAACTGGTTGACAAGGTAGGAAGAAAACATGAAATAGGTACCAAATGCGTATTTAGAAACAAGAGAGATGAGAGAGGCATAGTTGTGAAGAAAAAAGCAAGACTGGTGGCACTTGGATGTTTACAAGAAGAAGGAATAGATTTTGTGGATGTGTTTGCACATGTGGCCAAACTGGAAACCATAAGGATTTTTCTAGCATATGTAGCATCAAAGAATATAAAAGTAGATCAGTTGGATGCCAAATCTGTAATTTTAAATGGAAGAATTAATGAGGAGGTGTATGTCAGTCAATGTGACATTCGTGACAAAACCGGATACACCTCAGTATTTACAAACCAAATAAGCGATTAACCGTTTATTGCGCATCGAATAAATGATTAAACAAACGGGTCTGGTTATGACCCAAATATCTCAGAGGGCCATCGGTAAGTGATATACATTTAATATAAGCTAATATAATATTATTATGGCCTTAGTACGATAGCAAACCAGTTAAACGAAAACATACTACCCGCTATGGACTTAAACGCGAAAGGTAGTTACAATCCAAGCATTGTATTATCCGTTAAGCCGAAAAAGACATACCAAACACTTAATTCAAATGCTTTAATCGATTCGTGAAAATGTTTTCAATTTTTACAAACAAATAGTATCTTTTTATAAATTTACACAAAAATGGCCGAAAAATGATTGTTTTCGCACTGTTTGTCATACCAGGTATATTTTCCGCACCAAAAAGCAAGCCTGAAATAATTTTGGACTTGGCTTTTCACATTAGGGCCGCAAAATGAGGTATTTGGGCCAAGTGAGGCCCAAGGGGGGTTGTTTTCTAAATTCGGGGGTTTCCCCTTTAAGCTTTCTTTATAACATTTCATAATATATTTTGAAACTCACTTTTTGTCAAAATCCTGGCCATTATCTCTCGGTTCTTCATCAACCTTCAAGAAACATAAGGTATTTTTTAAATTTTGATCATTTAGTTATGGTTTAATCAAGTTTAATTCATATTAACATACTATAATTGATAAAAATCATTCCTAACCATGAAAAAACCTTAAAAATTGTCTAAAAACATGTTTTAATCATACACATGGTTAGGAATCAGAATCATACTCTTTTTGGACCAAAAACACGGATTATAGGGTTTAAACGACGTTTTTACAGTTCAAAAGTTCGGTTTAATACCCAAGCCGAAACGCTAAGTTTCAAGGCTGCCATAATGATGAAACATGCTTGGTTTGTGATATAAGACCTGTACTTAGCTTACATAGAAGCACGAGAACCCAGAAATTGGATTAAGAGATCGAAAATGGGCGAAAACCGCAAAGATAATATCGAATTGCTCGATTACGGGCTGTTTAGGATTCGATTGTGATGTTCTTGTGGTTAGTTTATAAAATTTCACAGGTACATCAGGGACAATATGATTGAGTCCTTATCCAAATTTGGTAATTTTTCAACTATCTGAGAATATTTGGCGAATTTATTACAGAATTGGGGCGTTTATTTAGGAAAAATAGTTAAATGTTGAAAACTTATGAACTTTTGTGGGAATCTCAGATTTGGTATATTATAATCACATTATACATTTGGGGTCATTTGGAAAAGCCTAAACATGTTTTGTGAATTTGCGTTTATTTGAGTTTTCGTAGTCGTTTTTGGCTCGAAAAGGATATTTGGCAAGGTTACTAAATTTTGGAAAATTTTCTAGGTTGTTTTGGGATATATTCTGGTCACTCAAAAATTTTGGCGGATTTTTCTGAAATTCTTTGGTATAAACGGACGATATTCGGGCTAAGTATAACTAAAAAATGATTTTTTATAAATTAACAA
Source organism: Bidens hawaiensis (assembly GCF_021521415.1). NCBI lineage: Eukaryota > Viridiplantae > Streptophyta > Magnoliopsida > Asterales > Asteraceae > Bidens > Bidens hawaiensis. Next base: position 46,321 of record NW_027499755.1, on the reverse strand, counting down.
ATCAGTAAATTATTCCATAAATATTTTTATAAAAATCTCTATATTTTAATTAATAAGTGGTTAAACTTTCACAATCTAATGATTAACGGATAACTAATTGTGCTAATTTAAAAACTAAACAAATTAAATTTAAATAAAAACCGACAAGTTCGTGATTAACAACTTGTTGGAATATCAGAAGATCAAGAGTGATCAGAAAATATATTTTTTGATTAATTAAGTAAAAACAAACTTTTTGTGAGAAATCCGGACAATTTGGATAAATTGTGCCCGTTTTTCTCCAAATCAAACTTAAAAAACGGAAACAAGCCCTGTAATGAATCAAGACACCCAATTTGTGATCCTTTTTTATAACTTAATCACTTTATCGGCCAACACGTTTACCCAAGATCACATCACCATAACTGTTTTCTAAACACATAAAGGAACAACTTGGCCTAGCTGGTGAAACGGGGAAACTGAGCCAAGTTCAGTTTTGAGTATTAGATATGAGCAACATCACAATCTAAGCCTATTAACACTTTCTGCGCGTAACAGCTATACCCAGATTAGATATACAGCCCAGTTTAGTATTTAGATTATAATAATATATAAATCTTAATATTATTATAATATTGATTAAAGGGACTACTGATAACAAGTCAAACGAACTACGAGCTGACGCACTATTGAATACCGACTAAACCGTGAGTTTCATGACCCCACTTTCTGAACTGCTTTACAAACTATTTGGGTGAAAAACATGTTTGTTTATATCTATATACAAACCTGAAATATGTATTGATGTGAATTATCTAAGTGCTAACACATGAAAGTCCCTATTACCACAGTGATAAACTTCGAGCCGGTGGCTTGTGAATAGTACTATTGGTTTGACAAACCCAAAAGGAATCGGCCTGGTTGCCGTGTCACACGTAACGCCGTTTACACATGACCATTCTTATACAAACTGGCTATGTAGTGTTAGAGATAGCTACCTACGGCACGTTTTGGATAGAAGGAGGGCCACAGTGGATGAATAGTCTAGGCTTCACTGTAGCTTAGCATAATTACATCACTTATATACATACTTATAATCGTACATACAAGTGTTGATTTGTGATTACACATAACTGTTTTCTTGAAACTCGTGAAACTCACCATCTCTTGTAGTTGACCCGCTTTAAACTGCTTTTCAGGTATACCAAAGTTGGAATAACTTAGTGACTTGCTACGTGTTTGACTTATGATTAATGCTAGGTGAATTGATGCAAATGTGCTAATAAGAAGTAAAGCCGCTTAACGAGATGGAATTAATTTATATCACCTAGTTGTAAATGAAGGTATTTCAATGTCAAAATATTGTAAATTAGTTTGTATTATTCTTTATAAGCAATGTGGTTGATACCAGAGGTGTCGATTAGATTTCCGTTTTACGCTTCCACAATTTTCTAAATGGGGTGTGACAGCCAACCTCCAGGTTTTGAGGATCATGACAATCCAAATAGGGTGTATAAGCTTAGCAAATCCCTATATGGATTGCATCAATCTCCTAGTGCCTTGTATGATGAGTTGCAAAATCATATGCTTGCTAATGGTTCTACAGAGGATCCATTGAAAAGACCTTATTCTAAAAATGGAAGGGAAAGGATTTGCTTCTACTTCAAGTCTATGTAGATGACATTATCTTTGGATAAACTGATGAAGCAATGTGTAAGGTTTTTGAATAAGTGATGAAGCCCAAGTATAGCATGAGTTCAATGGGAGAGATGAAATTCTTCCTCGGGAATCCTACAGTTGGTAATCTTATCCAAAAATTCTCAAAAATTTAAAACCAAACATGTTCATCTTATTAAAATCAGTTCAGAGTAATAAACAGCGGAATAATAAACATCAAAATCCCCAAAAACCGGGAAGAGTGCCCAAAACCAAAAAGTAAATGCTTAAGTGATAAATTAAAACAAACCGTTTGCGTTATCAATTCTTCGACTTGATATGCCTTCAACCGTCCGAGTAGTGTCTAGCACGTCCAAGCGGTAATCCCAATCCTCAATCTGAAAGTCAATCTAACATATACACAAAGTCAGCTTGAGCTGAGTGAAAAGTTCAAGTTTTCAATAAGTAACATCCATTAAATAATTTAACTCCATAGGTATATAATGTAGGAGAAAATCATAAGTAAATAGATAGATAACTTTCCTTTGTCAAATCATAGGTCAATGAAATAATAAATAACTCTTCTTGATCAAATCATAAATAAATAAAATGATAAATATCTTTTCTTGATCAAACACACAACACGGGCCTCCTCACCCCGGGTCTTCCCCGAGTAATATATTTGACCTAGCCGCGGTTTAATAAAAAACAACAAAATCATGCAACACGAGCCTCCTCACCCCGGGTCATCCCTAAGTAATATATTTGACTCGGTCACAGTTTAATAAAACACAAATCACGCAACACGAGCCTCCTCACCCCGGGTCATCCCCAAGTAATATATTTGACTCAGTCACGGTTTAACATACCCAAACACGTGATACGGGCTTCCTCACCCCGGGTCTTCTCCAAGTAATATATTTAACATGACCACGGTTTAACAGAACGGCAGGCCTCCTCACCCCAGGTCATCCCCAAGTAATATATTTGACCCGCGGGGACATAAACATGCAACACGAGCCTCCTCACCCCGGGTCTTCCCCGAGTAATATATTTGACCCAATCACGGTTTACCAACACATACACACTTACAAACATCTAATTCAAATATTCAACCAAACAATATCATCACATTCAATCCATAAATAATGGATAATCTAGGAATTAATACTAGGCCCAATAGCAACCTCGAGCCTAGACCACAAGTGATATGTATAACCTTAAGGAATATACAACCACAAGTTTAAAATATCCTAAGGCATAGAATATAATTCAAACACAGATTCATAAATGCACAACCACGAATAGGCCATGTAATACCATCTAAATAATTTAGAAAAGTAAAATCGGGTAAAATTGTAATAGGGTGTGTATGCTAGCCCAAAAAGTAAAAATAGCTAAAAGGGGCATCATGAACTCACCTGACATGAGGCACACAATCACAACAGGCTAGAGGACCCTTAAGTACTCCCGCAACTCAAAAGCCTGTCGGATTACGAACAAGAATTACCAACGGTACCGAACCGACTCGTTTATCCAATGAGGCGTTCTAACATGGTTCGGGTTACCTAAAGCCTCGACCTCATCTATATCGTGGATACACAATCTGAATTGGTTGTTAGTCCCCTCAAAAAACACGCGTAACGCAACAATCAACACTCTAGACAACCGAAATCCTAGTTTTCAATCTATCGACAATTGACCCGTCAAACTAACTCTATTGCTCAAGATATTATAGTATGAAGTTTGTGACATACCTAGGGAGATATTAGAACAAAAAAATTGGTCAAAACAGCCCCGTAAATAGCTTAATTGGGCAGCCACCGGTTTCACCTAAACCGAAAGAATCGATCAATAACGAGTCTAATATGCAGATTTTAGCATTCAAAGATGTATTTTATTACATAGGAAAATCATAGAAATAAATTATGAAATTCTTATTAGAGTTGCATAAATGACTTAGGGTTCTAAAAGTATCTTTATTATTGTTTTCCAGTGAACAAAAAATTATAAAAATTCACACAACACAGTAAGGTACGTGTAGCTATTTCAGTGCGCAGCAAAAGGGTTTTAATTGTTTAAAAATTAATACCAAACCAAATTAAACGATTCCAATTGGGTTGGAATTCTAACTCAAAATTTGAAGTTCTAAAAGTGGAACCAACCAATTTGGACATGTGAAAAAAGAGGTATGATAATGGGAAGACAGACCTGAATTTGCCTTCAAGCATCAGCTTTTACATATGTTTTTATAAAATCATAAAAACAATTCAAATCTCTTCCCAAAAATGCAAATTATACCTTTATGGAATATAGACTCAAAGTAGAACATCATAGAAACAAGAATCGATCAAAAAAATTAATTTTCTTTGAGTAACAGACCAATCAATAAACGAGTACGAATCTGTTATCAACTATTATAATCAAAACTCAAACCCTAATAAGATTATAACATCTCTAGGTTTCTATAAATAGTTTAATGGTGAAAAAGACAATTCTTGATGTAATATTAACCTTGAATTAGTGTTTTGGCTCTTAGGGATGGCTGGAAAATAAAAAAAAATCGGTGGAAGGAGGCTGCTCTTAAATTCTGATCGGACAAGAGAGAAGAGAGAGAGAGAGTTAGGGTTAAGATATAATGTATTTACACTTTGGCGCTCAAACTTGCAAGATGTGATGTCTTGTTTCCAAAGGTTAATTAACATGACTTTAGAGAATGACTAGAAGGTCCTTTAAGATGCCATATCGGGTCTAGGACAAAATACAAACTCTACAAGGCTTGATTCTTTTTAACGAAAATTAACAAAAGTAAATGGATGTTACAAGTCCACCCTTCTTACAATAGGATCGTCCCCGAATCCTACTATACAAGAATGGGCGTAGATTGAGACAACTCCTAATCATCTAATGGGTGTTAGTGTACTACATCTTAGCTAAACTATTACACACAAAAGCATTCGAGATGGAGAGAAATAAATGAGATAATTTAATGAATGAGATAAACTTAAACGATGTTAACTCGAGTATTAGCCGTATATTATCCCTACAAAGACAGAACCTTAACACAGTCAAGCACTAATAGCATTTAGAACATGGAAGGTAACGGTAAACTGCTAATAACGTTCATCAAGTGTTATTAGTCATTTACTTCCCCGCCCGTCCTAAGCACCACCTGTCCTTATCCATATTAGCATCAAATCTAACACTTAAGTAATTATACACACAATCAAACCCTAATACTTATAAAGATTAATAAACAAATAAAAATTACCTCTTCGCGTGCAGCTACTCGCGGTTGGCATTTCTAGCCTTCCTATTACAGCTGGAGTCCAAGCGTTCAAGAATGCTCGGATCCCTCGAACCTTGGCTCTGATACCAGCTTGTAAAACCCCGAAACCCGGGAATCCTACAGTTGGTAATCATATCTGAATTTCTCAAAAATTTAAAACGAAGACAAGTCCATTTTATTAAAACCAATTTAGAGAAATAAGCAGCGGAAAATAATAAGTGTCAAAAACCCCAAACCGGGGACATGTGCCCAAAAATCAAATAAAAGTAAAATATTCGTTTTATTTAAAAGTTCTCGACTAGGAATACCTTCAACCGTCCGAATAGTCTCCAGCACGTCCAAGCGGTAGCATCCAATCCATAGCCTAAAAGTCAAACTAACATACACACAGCTTGAGCTGAGTGAGTTCATGGTTTAGTAAACAACATGCAAAATTCATTTCAAAAGTTTTAGATATAAAACAATACAGGAAATAATAATCACTTAAATAAATAACCACCAAATAATATATTCACGGTCGAACACGCGTAAACGGGCCTCCCAAACATGAGTCAAGACTCGAGTAATATATTTGACCCGGACATGATTAGATAAGCACGTGATACGAGCATCCCCACCACGAGTCAAGATCCGAGTAATATATTTGACTCGGTCACGGCTTAACAAACCTAAACACGTGATAAGGGCCTCCCAACACGATATTTAAAAACTCGAGTAATATATTTGACCCAACCAAGGTTTAGCAAACGATGTGCCTCACCACGAATCATGAGACATGAAGTCAAGGATCCGAGTAATATATTGAACCCATCTTATTTATGATCATGCAATACGGGCCTCCCCATCACGAGATTTAAAAACTCGAGTAATATATTTAACCCGGCCACAATCACCGTGCACACACACATCAATAGGCCTACCCACATAAATCTTAGTCACAAAGAACTAAATAATATCAACAATCGTAGGCTATAAGATAATATGTATAAGTCATTCCAAAATATGAACTAATATAAGTAGGTCTACTCGTATTCAATTAATACCAGGCCTAACAATATCCTCGTGCCTAGACCATACGCAATATATATAACCTTAAAGAATTTATGACCAAAGACGAGTCTAAAATATCCTAAGGAATATAATTTAATCCACACCTGGTTTCACAAATGTACAAATAATAATAAGGCATGCAATGCCATCCAAATAGATTTAAACGAGTAAAATCGAGTAATATTTGTAGTAGGATGTGTATGCCAGCCCAAAACGTAAAAAGATTTAAAAAGTGGCATTGTGAAACTCACCTGACATGAGCCACGCAAATGCCAATGAGCTAGAGAACCTCTAAGCAAATCCATAAATCAAAAGCATGTCGGATTGCACATAAAGATTACTAACTAAACCGTACCGAATGGCTTATCCTACGAGGCGTTCTAACATGATTTGATTTACCAAAAGCCATATCCATACAAATTCCAATTATATCAGCCCCCAAGGCCTCATATTTACCAAAACCACCCTTAGTTTAAGCCGGGACAAAGGATTTCCAACCCACACCAGAAAGTCGTTAATTGTGTCGAATACGGGCGTTAACTAGTTGTTTGAGGAATAATTATCAACCAACTCAGCCCCATGTGGATAAAATTTAGTATATTTACAGCCAACTGTCCGCAAGAAACTTCACGGGTGGAATGGGTCGGCAATTCACTTGTACAACACACAAACTACCAATTAAACGAGAATTTGCATTGTACCGACCCGTTTGAGCAACCGACAACCAATTCAGCACCGTTTACATAAACATTAACGTTTTAACAGCCCTTATATGATATCGAGGCTACATAATCTGAATTGGTTGTTAATCCCCTCAAACAACACGCGAAACACAACAATCAACAATCTAGACAACCGAAATCCTAGTTTTCAATCTATCGACAATTGACCCGTCAAACTAACTCTATTGCTCAAGATATTATAGTATGAAGTATGTGACATACCAAAGGAGATATTAGAACAAAAACTTTGGTTAAAACAGCCCTGGAAATAGCTTAATTGGGCAGCCACCGGCTTCACCTAAACCGAAAGAATCGACCAGTAACGAGTCTAATATGCAGATTTTAGCATGTAAAGATGTAATTTATTACATAGTGAAATCATAGATATAAATTATGAAATTTTTGCCAGAGTTGCATAAATGACTTAGGGTTCTAAAAATAGTTTTCTTATATTTTTTCAGTGCACAAGAAAATCATAAAAATTCACCTATGACAGAAAGGTATGTACAGCTATTTTAGTGCGCAGCAAAATCGTTTTATTTGTTTAAAAATTAATACCAAACCAAATTAAACGATTCCAATTGGGTTGGAATTCTAAATCAAAATTTGAAGTTCAAGAAGTGGAACCAACCAATTTGGACATGTCAAAAAAGAGTTATGATATGAGGAAGACAGACCAGAATGTGCCTCCCCGCATCTGCTTTTACAAATGTTTTTATAAAATCATAAAAAAAATTCAAATCTCGTCCAAATAATACAAATTATACCTTTCTGGAATATAGACTCAAAGTAGAACATCATGGAAACAAGAATTGATCAAAACAATCAGTTTTATTTGAGTTACAAACCAATCAATAAACGAGTACGAATCTGTCAGCAACTGTTATAATCAAAACTCAAACCCAAATACGATTATGACATCTCTAGGGTTCAATAAACGGTTTAATGGTGAAAAGGACAATCCTTGATGTAATACTAACCTTGAATTAGTGTAAGACCCCGAATCCCAGGTATCCTACAGTTGGTAATCATATCAAAAACTTAACAAAATTTTAAACCCAAAGCAATTCATGTTATTTTAAAACCCAATTCAGAGTATAAAATCAGCGGAAAGTCGTAAGTATCAAAACAAGTTCCCAAAACCGGGAAATATGTCCAAAACCAATTTGAATACGTTTAATAACAATTGAAAAGAAACAGATATGTATTTTTAAATTCCCCCGACTAGATATGCCTTCAACCGTCCGAGTAGTCTCTAGCACGTCCAAGCGGTAAGTATCCTCCTCTTAACTTGAAACTCACACTAACATACACACAAAGTCAGCTTGAGCTGAGTGAGATCTAGTTTTATTAAACGACATTTATACAAATCATTCCAAGAGTTTAAATATAATACGGGATATAAACAGTCAGGCAATGGGTGAAAGCTATGTAGCTATACTTATATATATGTATATATAAATTTATATCCCAATGCATAACATCCAAGTAATAACATCAAGGTCGAACACGCGTACGACCCAAACACGTGATACGGGATTTTAGGGACCCGTTATAGTGATAATTCCACACAAGCCGCCCCCTTACGGGCTTTCCAGGGCCCACCACAGGATTTTAGAACCTGAGTAGTATAGTTTGGACAGGCCAAAATCATTATGCACGCAACATACCATATGATGGTGATCATGCCACACGAGCCTCCCCCCTCACGGGCTTTCCAGGGCCCATCACAGGATTTTAGAACCTGAGTAGTATAGTTTGGCCCAGCGAAGATCACCATCCACCGGATGCCAACAAAAAGTAGGCATACGCAAACATCCTTAGTCAATAATAATTAATTAACATTACTATTCTAGGCTATAAGGTAACACCTGTGTAAACATACATATATATATATATCATTCCAAAATGTACCATAACACAATTAAGCTTACGAGCCATAAAGTAGCACATGTGTATACATACATAAATAACATCCCAAGATATACCATAATACTAGTATGCCTATGCAAAGTCATTTAAACGGTTTATTAAGCAAAATTAGTTATGTGTTAATGCTAGCCCAAAACTTAAAAAGAGTTAAAAGGGGCATTATGAACTCACCTGACACAAGGCACACAATTCACCACGAGCTAAAAAATCCCTAAGTATTCCCACAACTCACACACCTGTCGGATTATACACAATAGTTACTAACAATACTGAACGAACTCGTTTATCCTACGAGGTGTTCTAACATGGTTTGAGTTACCTAAGCCTCGTCCTCACCAATTGCAATTACAATAGCCCCCGGGGCCTTATATTTACCAAAACCACCCCTAGGTGATCCCGAGAATAAGGAATTCTCAAATTACCCCCAGAAGTTCTAGGTGCGACGAATATGCGCGTTTATTAGTCGTTTAGGCACTTAACATCCAACTCAGCCCCATGTGGACCAAATTTAAAAAAATCACAGCCAACAAGTCCACAAGACACTAAACGAGTTGGATGGGTCGGTAACTCGAAGCATAACGCACCAACTATCAAATAAACGCGACAACCAATTCAGCCCCAATACTTTATAAAATAATTTTCCAACAGCCCGTACATCAAACCGAAGCCACCCGGACTGAATTGGTCATTAATTACTTCAAACGTCGCGTTAAACGCAACAATTCACTATTCTAGACAACCGAATACTAGCTTTCAATCTACCACTAGTTAACCAATCAAACGAACACCAATGAACACGATTTTAATGTATGATATACTGGACATATCTAGGGAGATTATGGAGCAAAAACCTCAAACACCACAGCCCCAAAACTGCTCAAATGGACAGCCATCAGGTAAGCCTAAAACCAACGATTTTTCGATTAATACGTGATATATAAAGATGAATTATGGTGTAAAATACTAGTAGGGATGTAGGACTAACCTTGAATTAGAGTTTTACACCTTAATCTTGGCTGCAAAAAAGAAAAAAACGGGGGCTTGGGGGCAGCTTCTAGTCGCGATCGGCAGGAAGAAAGGGGGGGGGGGGGTGGTTAGGGTGTTGTGATATATTATAAAATGTTACACCCTAGCCCCTCCAATTTGAAAGACATGGCTACTTGAATGAAAAGTTAATTAATTTAACGTACCGGGACACCGAGAAGGTCTCCAAGGATTGCCGAATAATCACGAGAGTTGTACATACTTTACGTGCTTTAAATCATTTGACTGAATTTAGCGGACATTACAATTAGTGTTTTGGCTCTTAAGGATGGTTGGAAAATAAAAATAAAAAATCAGTGGAGGGAGGCTGCTCTAACGCTGTGTTCCCAAGTTTAAATTAACGAGAGAATAGAAAAGAAGGGAATTTAAGATAGAAAAGAAAGGAAAGAAAAGAAAATGATATCGTGTTCCCGAGTTTAATGAAACGAAGATAAAAAGAAAATATATTAATCATTTTATGTGTTCCCGAATAGACAGGAATAGACAAGAAAGTTACAGTTTTACCAATTTTATGGGTTCATCTCTTCTCTCCTCTCCATATCTTTCTAATTTGGAAAGAAATATAAATACACTAAAAACCTCTTCTCCTTATTTCTCTTCTTTTCTCTTATTTTCATTAAAAAAACTCTGGAACACCAATTTTTTTTATTTCTCTCCAAATCTTTTCTCTTCTCTTGTTATATTAAACTTCCGATCGGACAAGAGAGAAGAGAGAGAGAGAGAGAGAGTTAGGGTTAAGATATAATATATTTACACTTTGGTCCTCCAACTTGCAAGATGTGATGTCTTGTTTCCAAAGGTTAATTAACATGACTTTCGAGAATGACTAGAAGGTCTTTTAAGATGTCATATCGGGTCTCGGATAAAATACAAACTCTACAAGGCTTGATTCTTCTTAACAAAAATTAATGGGCGTTACATCACTATCAGACCTTAGGTAACTAAGGGGTTTTAGCCAATAACGATATTCAACAGAAGTAAATAAGCATTAAAGTTCGAAAACAAGGTGTCTAATAATCTTGTTTTACAATAAGAATCAAGAAAATTATATAAGTAAATTGGTTTCCAGGGATCGATTTCTTCTTAAAGAGTGGTGTCAAGATATCAGACAATCACAAACAAAACACAATTGTAACATATACAATTTTCATTAATATGAGAAAAAATAAATTGAACAAGACAATAAAAAAATAAACTTTTATTACGTATTTAAAAGATTGATTACAAAATGTTTGGACATCGGTTTATATAGGAGACGAAGGAAACGTCATGACTGATCTATTCACCACGTGTAACGTCCGTAAATTTTTCGATAAAAGGTATAACCTTATAGTGTTGTGTGCACCTCCCGGGCTTGACCCAGTATTCTCCCGAGAGCTCCTTGCCACCCTCGTAAACGTATCTTATTTAGCTTTTTGTTCAAGTTCAACCCTTGGTATAGTGGAGGGGTTAGAATTATTTTGTTATCATATTTTATATATAAAAAAAAATTTAAACCCTAACCCTAACATTGGTCCGATCGGCGCCCCAAGACCCACCCCCGGGATTTTCATGCAAACCAGCCATCATCTAGCCTCTAGAAGTCCAATGCCAGGTCGGTACTAAATTGCAACAACCTTTTTTCACCCTAATTCATCCTTATAGCTCGTTTATTCGTCGAAAAACCGTTGTTTTTAGGCTTGCCGGGTGGCTGTCCAATTGGTTAGTTTTGGGGCTGTTTCGGCTAAGGTTTTTGCACCACAATACTCCTAGGCAATTCCCGTATAACATACTTTAAAATCATATGCATTGGTGTTAGTTTGATTGGTCAACTAGTTGTAGATTGAAAGTGGATATTCGGTTGTCTAGAATAGCGAAATGTTGCGTTTAACGCGAGTATTGGAGTAATTAACAACCAATTCAGTTTGGGTGACTTTAGTTCCGGTTACGGGCTGTTGAAAAATCATTTTTATTAGTATGGGGTCTGAATTGGTTGACGGTTACTCAAACAGGTCTGTACAACGCGCATTTGCGTTTATTGAATAGTTAGTGCGTTGTACTTGCGAGTTACCGACCCATTAGACTCGTGTAGCGTCGTGTGGACTTGTTGGCTGTGAAATTATCATATTGGGTCCACACAGGGCTGAGTTGGATGTTAAGTACTTAAACAACTCTTAAACGCACGTGTTAGTATCACCTAGTGCTTCCAGGGGTAATTTGGGAATTCTTTATTCCTGGGAGTATATAGGGGTCGTGTAGGTAACTTAAGTCCCTGGGGCTATTATGATTGAGTTTGATGAGGTCGAGGCTTTAGGTAACTCGAACCGTGTTAGAACGTCTCGTAGGATAAACGAGTCCTTTCGGTGTCGTTAGTATTGATTGTATGTTAACCGACAAGCGTTTGAGTTGTGGTGATACTTAGGGGCCCTCTATCTTGTGGTGAATTCGTGCCTTGTGTCAGGTGAGTTCATGATGCCCCTTTTTAATCTTTTTAAGTTTTGGGATAGCATACACACCGTATTATAATTTTACCCGATTTTACTTGTTACAACTATATGGATGGTATTACATAGCCTCTTTCGTTAAGCGTTTGAGTTGTGGTGATACTTAGGGGCCCTCTATCTTGTGGTGAATTCGTGCCTTGTGTCAGGTGAGTTCATGATGCCCCTTTTTAATCTTTTTAAGTTTTGGGATAGCATACACACCGTATTATAATTTTACCCGATTTTACTTGTTACAACTATATGGATGGTATTACATAGCCTCTTTCGTTTATGTGGATTTATGAAAAAATGTGTGATTTATATTTTATGCCTTAGGATATTTTAGACTCGTTTATGGTCTTATATTCCTTAAGGTTATATATATTATTTATGGTCTAGGCTCGAGGATACTATTAGGCCTAATATTGATTCCTAGATTATCCATTATTTATGGATTGAATGTGATGATATGGTTTGGTTGAATGTTTGAATTAAATATTTGTAAATGTGTATGTGAATGTGTATGTGTTGGTAAAATGTGACCGGTTCAAATATATTACTCGGGGAAGACCCGGGGTGAAGAGGCCCGTGTTGCATGTTTATGTCCTGGCGTGTCAAATATATTACTTGGGTATGACCCGGGGTGAGGAGGCCCGACGTTCTGTTAAACCGTGGTCGGGTCAAATATATTACTTGGGGAAGACCTGGGGTGAGGAGGCCCGTATCACGTGTTTAGGTATGTTAAACCGTGACCGAGTCAAATATATTACTTGGGATGACCCGGGGTGAGGAGACTCGCGTTGCGTGATTTTTGGTTTTGTTAAATCGCGACCGGGTCAAATATATTACTCGGCGAGGACCCGGGGTGAGGAGGCCCATGTTGCGTGTTTGATCAAGAAAAGATACTTATTATTTTATTCATTTATGATTTGATTAAGAAGAGTTATTTATGATTTTATAGACCTATGATTTCCCCTACATTTCATACTCATGGAATTTAAATTATTTAATGAATGTCATTTATGAAAACTTGAACTCACTCAGCTCTAGCTAACTTTGTGTGTATGTTAGATTGATTTTTAGGTTAAGGATTGGAGGTTATCGCTTGGACGTGCTGGAGACTACTCGGATGGTTGAAGGCATTTCTGGTCGAGGATTTCAAATAAAGCGAATTTTTTTTATATTTGATTTTGGACACTTGTACCCGTGTTTGGGATTTTGTTAAATACTTACACTTTTTCCACTGTTATTTACTCTGAACTTGTTTTAAATAAAAAATGAATCATTTAGTTTTAAATTTTTGTGAAATTGTAGATGTGATTACCAACTGCAGGATTCCCGGGATTCGGGGTCTTACAAGTTGGTATCAGTGCCACGGTACGAGGGATCCAAGCATTCTTGAATGCTTGGACTTGAACTGAAAAAGGAGGGACTAGAAATGCCAACCGCGAGTAGCTGCACACCAAGAGGTAACTTTAAATTATTTAGTCATTCCTTTGAATTTAAAAGTTTCCAGTATGTGATTAACTGTTTAAGTGTTAGATAGAAGGCTAACGTGGTAAAGTAAATGACTAATTACACTTGATCAACGTCATTAGCAGTTTACCCTTACCTTACATTTTCTAAATACCACTTGCACTTGACCGTGTTAAAATTTTGTCTTTATAGGGATAAGTCATGGTTATTACTCGTACTACTAAGAGAGGTCGTCTGAGTGTTCGGGGCCATGGTCGTAAGCCACGTGCCGAGGCTGAGAGTGAGATTCCTACGTCCCTGCAGGAGGAAACCCCGATTCATGAGGAGGGGGATAACCCCGCCTTAGATCCTGCTATACGCGCGACCATCACAGATGAGGTTTACTAGGTTCTTCATAGAGTTATTCCCTAGATTGTTGCTGAGGCTGTTAGGGTTGCAAAAGAGTCGATGGATGGTAAGGGTGCGGAAAGGCAAGGAAAGGGTCAAGAGACTCAGGTAGAAGACGAGGTAGTGGTATCTAGTGATGAGGAGGAAGAAGCTCGTGCGTTTAGTCTGCCTACTAGAGGTTGTTCGTATGGGGATATCAAGAAGTGCGACCCTCTCATTTTCGATGGTACTAAAGATGCGTTGGCAGCTCATCAGTGGGTTAGAGAGATGGAAGTAGTATTAAGGGTCAATAAGTGCAAAGGGGAGGACATGGTGACTTATGCTACCGCCTCGTTTCGTTCCGAGGCGCTGTGTTGGTGGGATAATCTGTTGGGTTGGATTTTCTACAAGTAAGATTGGAATCTTCTCAACCTCCTCAGAAACGGCTAAGTATGGAATTCAAGCAAGCCCTGACGATCGAGCATGGTTTTTACTACTTCGAGCAAGGTTCTGAACCTTAAATGGTTGATTCTTCTAAGTGTTAAAGGCTTCGAGCAAGCTACACTTCAACGAGCAAGAGTATTCTTCTATCGAGCATGGATTGCCAATCGAGCAAACAGCTTGATCAAACAAGTTCTAGCCTAGTGTTACGAGCACAGGATGATCGAGCACATGGGGACGAGCATGGATGCAATAAGAGGATGTCACGTGAATCAAAGCAAAGACTTCGAGCACAGTTCAGTTAATGAGCAAGATTTACATCCAAGCATGCTAAAGATTGCTGAATAAGAAAAGCTGAAGATATCAAAAAGAATGAGCTTGCTCGATGGACTTATTCGAGCAAAGCTTGAACAAGTCAAGAGGAATGAAGCTTACTCAAAGGGAATATGTATTCTTCGAAAGAGAATATATTCCAAGTAAAGTCCGCTCGAGGACATTCACCAAGCACACCTAGTATAGGAAGTTTGCTCGAGCAAGGTATGTACGTTGCTCAAGGACTGTAACACTTGTATTTGATTTATCTTTTATTATGTAATGACTAGGAATTCTAGAAGGAATCTCAAGGTCTATAAATAGACGTCCTAGGGTACCTTTAGGGGACGGATTTCGAGATGGAATAGACATCGTACAATAGCCGCCGCCGTCACACAAAACCCTAGACATTCCATTCACTGTTCCATGGATGTATCATTAAATATAGTGAATCGTTGTCTCTGAAAGAGTATTTACTGATTATCATTTACTGTTTTGTGTTTGATATTCGTTCACAATCCTTCATTCTCAATCATTGGATATCCTGATTCCGCCGGGATATTCAATCGGTCTTTGGGTATTCTAGTCGGTGTGTTCTTGTCGAACCTTTGCTAAGGTTTCACCCGACTGACGGTCCTGACAAGTGGTATCAGAGCTTGAGTAAGCTCACTGAAGACCATGGGACTGAGGGTTTGTGAAGAAGCTTGAAGATTCACTGTGCTTTGCTGCTGAAAAACTCAGATCTGGTGAAATGGAAGACCAGGAAGTGTCAACCAACAAGATTCCAAGGCTGCTTGGACAAGAGAACTACATAAAATGGAAAGTGCTATTTGAAGCTGAAGTGAACTATAACGACCCGAAACTTTGGATGGCTATCATTGAAGGGAACTATGTTCCTTCAGTAGCACTAAATAACAACGTTGCGGTCGATTTGAGAATGAAAAAGAGGGATGATAAAGCACTGTCAATGCTGAAGTTGGGGCTTTCATGGGAAATTTTAACCTTTGCAAATCATCATAAAACCGCAAAAGATATGTATGATGCAGTGATTGAAATGTTTGAAGGAAACACTAAATTGAGAGATATTAAGAAAGACCGACTGAAGCAGTAGTTGGACATATTAAATTTAAAGAAGGAGAAAGGTTGAAGTCAGTGTTACAACGGTTCATGACCATTGTGAATGAAATTAGGACCACTGATTTGCAGATCTCCGATTTTGAGCTTAACAAGAAGCTTCTGTCATCTCTATCTGGCGAATGGTACACTACAGGCAAGTTTGTAAAGGAAAAGGCAAGTTTTCCTAGCTTCAAACCGGATGATGTGATTGCCTTTCTTAAGGCTGCTGAGTATGAAATGATTGGGAATCACATGATTAAGGAGGATAAACCCAGTTTTCAAATGAATAATGCTCTAGTAGCACCGATGGGAAACCTCACAATCAAATCTCATCAACCAATTATTGAAGAACCGTCAGACACAGGCTCAACCTGCAGTGGACAGTCAAGATTTAACGTCCAATTGATTGAGGATGAGGCTCCATCTGCTGCTGGTGGACAATCTGCTTTCCTACACAACAACAATGCCCATGGAACAGATTATCAAGCTTTATTTTCAATGTTCACTGATTCATATCATGCCTTTGTAGCCAAAAATCTCATCAATATAAGCATTGTGCAGGAAGATCTTGAACAAATTGATGCTGATGACTTGGAAGATATGGATATCAAGTCGCAGGTAGCCATGCTGGCAGTAAGAAGCAAAAGATTATACAACAAGACTGGTAGGACAAGTTTCAATGGACCTAATGAGAGAATTGGATTTGATAAATCTAAGGCCATTTGCTACAACTATCAACAACCAGGTCACTTTGCAAGAGAGTGTAATTTGCCTAAACAAGCTGGAAACTACCAAAATCAAAACCAAAACTTCCAGCAAAGAACTCAAATCCCCAACCAGAACCCATATCAACACCAAAACAAAAACCAGCAACGAACCTTTCAACCTCAGAGAAATAATCAGATGCAGGTTCACACAAATCAAAACAGACCATCTCAAAATGTTGTGAACCAGCAAAGGGATCAAGGGAATGTAGCTGTTACAAGGGTGGTTCAGGATGGAGAGTTTGACTGGAGTAATCATGCTGTAAAGATGGAGAAAGCAAATGTTGCATTCATGGCCAAAATTCATGACAAGGCTGAATCTTCCAACACTCAGGTACATTCTGATACTTCTATTTCTGATCTTCTTGCTACAATTGATGAATTAAATCAGGAGGTTGGAAAATGGAAAACTAAATGTGGAAGGAAGGATGTCTTTCTGAATGTGTATGAGGCTAGTGAGGCTACATATGAAAGTCAAATCAAGGGATTGGAGGATGATTGTATGGTATCATATCAAGCTCAATCCAGAATGAGAATTGAGATAGAAGGACTACAGAAAATGTTTGCTGAAGAAAAACTCAATGCAGAGTTGTTGATTGAAATGGAGTTTTTGAAAAACCTTGTCTCTACAGGAAACATTGTTGGTCATATTGAAAAAATGACAGAGGAAGAGAAGTACAAGAACGTACCACCACCATTCTGTGACAGTTACCCATTAAAAGTTGATAAAGAGAGCAGAAGTGAGTATCTCAAACAGTTCAAAAATGTGTTTGATGATAAGCCTGAATTTATCAAGCAGTATGATGATGTGATTGTAGATCAGGATGGAGAATTTGTGATGAAATAGACTGATAAGCAAGAAACTGTGATTGATAAACAGCTTTAAGGAGAGAAAAAGAAGTGGAGTGAATACTCCAGTGAAGAAAGCAATTGTAGCTGTGGAAGCTCTAAGTTATCAAAGGAGAAGAAGAAGAAATGAACAAATAAGAAGAAAAGTGACAAAATTCCTCTTCTGCCACCTATGACATCACAAGTAAGAAAGCATCACGAAAGAATGAGAAGGGAGCATGTTCCATTTGATATATGTGCTAGACCACAGCCAATCATCAAGAAGAGAACAGAACCACAGCCAGTCATCAAGAAGAAAACAGAACAACCAATTAAATCCTCTTATGATCAGAGTCATCCACCAATCTACCCAGTCTTTTCTAATCATGAATTATTTGACGTTGGTGATGTGGATAATGCTCCAAGAGGAAGATATCCAAAAATTGTTTTTGTCAAAGAAAAATATCCACAAGCAATTGATCTCAGCAAGCCAATCAAGATGGATTTTTCCAACACTTTGAGTCCAAAGATATCTTTAGGATTTGACTTCCCTAAACCAAGTGACAAGATCAAGGACAAGGAACTCCTTGAAGATTTGGGAAGCTTTGCTAAAGTATTCTGCAAGAAATGTGATGCATATGGGCATCACACTGACTCTTGCTGGATTCTTGAGGATATTTTTGAAATTTCAGATGTGGTTAGTGGCTATGACATGACAAGCTACAAAGAAATGTATGAGAGATACTTGAATGGAAATAAAAACCCATCTGAAGATAAGAACCATCAGCCTATGTTGGAACAAAGGCTCAAAACAATTATGAAGATCAAAGAAAATGATCAAATCTTGACAACAACAGACAAGAACAGAAGGTCACCAAATGAAGAGAAAGCTAAGAGGAGACCAGGTGTTCTGAATGGTGATGAGAAGTTTCTGTTAAAACAAGGATTTGAACCAAGAGGATTCAAGTGGAAGACTAAGAAAGAAGTAGAAGAAGGGAAAGAAAAGGTGATTGAGGAAGTTGATAGTAGCATTAAAGTGTCTGCTGTGTACTCTAGATCAGAGTCCGACACTGATGAGGATTGTGAAGTCGTGTATGAAGATCCATCACCTACTCCAATCCCAACTTTTGATGAATCCTCCACTTTCTCTGAATTACAAACTGATGGAGTTTGTAACTCATAATCAAATTGATTCCTTTTGTGTGTGTGCAGGAACAGTCCATGAGTATCAATGATCTATGGTATATGGACGGTGGATGTTCAAGGCACATGACATGTGACAAGACTGCATTGATTAATTATGTGAAGAAATATGAGGGACCAGTTGCATTTGGGAGTGATGAAAATGGAGGAAAAATTGTTGGAAAGGGAGCACCACAAATGGCAAAGTATCCTTTGAGAATGTTCTACATGTTGAAGGACTACAGTACAATTTGCTGAGCATTTCTCAAGTATGTGACAAGGGATACAAGTTTGCCTTCAATGATGAACATTGCCTGATTTTGAAGCCGGAGTTTGTGATTCCAACCGAAATGATTTTGATGATGGCTCCAAGAAATGGCAACCTCTATGAACTGAGAATGAATACTGCAACTTCAAGAGGTGGTTCATGCTTTGTATCAAAGGCAACTGAGAATGAAACCATGCTATGGCATAGGAAGATGTGTCATGTAAATTTGAAGAACATGAACAAACTAGTGAAAGGTGAACATCTTGTTGGCCTTCCCACAAGAGAGTTCAAGCTAGAAGAAAAATGCACATCTTGCCTAAAAGGAAAACAACACAAATCCTCACACAAGAGCAAACTGATAAACACAATAGATGAGGTCTTGGAATTACATCACATGGACTTGTTTGGTCCAGTGAGTTTTCCGAGTAATGGAAAGAAGAGATACTGCCTAGTGATACTAATGATTTTTCAAGATTCACTTGGGTATATTTCATGGGAAACAACGATGAGACCCCAAACCTGATCAAATCCAGTGTATTCAAGATGGAAAATCAACTTGATAGGAAAGTGAAGGTAATTAGAAGTGACAATGGGACAGAATTCAATAATGAAACTATGTGTGAATTCTGCACTTCTAAGGGTATTTTCCAACAGTACAGTGCTCCTAGAACCCCTAAACAAAATGGTGTTGTAGAAAGGAGAAATAGAACGTTAATTGAAGCTGCAAGAACCATGATTGCTGATGCCAACCTTCCTGTTACCTTCTGAGCAGAAGCAATAAATACTGCATGTTATGTGCAGAACATGGTTCTACTTAACAAGGCTCAAAACAAGACTCCATATGAAATTCTCTACCAGAGAAAGCCTTATGTGAAGTTCTTGAGGCCTTTTGGATGTAAATGCTCACTCTTGAACACAAAGGACTACTTGAACAAATTCCAGTCCAAATCACTGGAATGTTTCTTTGTGGGCTATTCATCTCATTCAAAAGATTATAGAGTGTATGTGAAAAAGCACATGGTGGTCATTGAATCATCTGACATAATCTTCAATGAAAACCAGTTCAACAATACTGATGGTCCAAAATGGCTATTTGATCTTGAGAAAATGATCAAATCATTTAAAATCTATAGTGAAGACATGGATGATAGTATGTACAGAACCAACTTTGAAGAAAAAGAAAAATCAAAACAAGTTGATCTGGACAAACTATGGAACTCAGTTGCTCCTAAAGCAAATGGATTTAACTTTGGAAGAAACATCCAAGGAGATGATGAAGTAGAGAGAGTTGGACAAGAGGCTGCAGTTGAAAACTCAAATGAAGATCCAAGTGTTATTGAAAGTGAGCCCATCCAAAGTCAACAACCTTCTCAGACTGAAGAAATGTATCAGTTCGAAGATAGGTTTCAGACCCTGTTTGACTCATTGCAGCTCGGAGGAAATGAGGCATCTACATCAGAACTCAATCATGTTCAAACCTCTACTAAAAATAAAGATAGATCTGAAGATGAATCTACTGAGATGAATATGACAAATCTAGAAGCAGAAGTGTTTGTACCACCAGTTGTTCAAACTACCTTTGTTGAAAGAAATCACCCTGCAGAGAACATAATTGGAGACCTACATGAAAGAGTTACCAGAAGTGCATCTGAAAGAGCAAATATATGTCTGTATGCCTGTTTTCTATCCCAATTTGAACCAAAGAATATCAATCAAGCTTTAAAGGACAACAGCTGGGTGGAAGCTATGCAGGAGGAATTGGCTCAGTTTAGGGACTTACAGGTGTGGGACTTGGTGGATAAGCCCAGAGGCAAGTATGTAATTGGTACAAAATGGGTCTTTAGAAACAAGAAGGATGAAAGGGGGATAGTGATTAAGAACAAAGCTAGATTAGTAGCTCTAGGGTGCCTACAAGAAGGAGTAGACTTTGAAGAGGTATTTGCTCCTGTTGCAAGACTAGAGGCTATCAGGATTTTTCTAGCATATGCACCATCAATGAACATTAAAGTCTATCAGCTTGATGTAAAATCTGCATTTCTGAATGGAAAGATAGATGAAGAAGTTTATGTCACTCAACCTCCTGGATTTGAAGATCCAATTCATCCAAACAAAGTCTACAAGCTCAGCAAAGCACTTTATGGACTACATCAGGCACCAAGAGCCTGGTATGATAAGCTGTCTAACCATCTGTTAGAACATGGTTTCTGCAGAGGGGCCATTGACAAGACTTTGTTCTATAAAAGAAAAGGAAAAGATTTGCTACTGCTGCAAGTGTATGTGGATGACATCATTTTTGGCTCAACAAATGAACAAATGTGCAAGGAATTTGAGCAAGTGATGAAGTCCAAATACAAAATGAGCTCGATGGGAGAAATGAATTTCTTCCTTGGACTGCAAGTGCAACAGAAGACAGATGGAATTTTCATCAATCAATCAAAATATGTTCAAGAGATTCTCACCAAGTTCAAGTGCCAAGACTTCAAGACAGTGTCAACACCAATGGACATACATGAGAAAATGGTACCTGATGAATATAGGGCCAAGATAGGATCATTGATGTATTTCACAGCATCTAGGCCAGATATTATGTTTGATGTGTGTGTCTGTGCAAGATTTCAAGCAAACCCCAAGGTGTCACATATGCTAGCAGTGAAAAGAATATTCAGATACTTGAAAGGAAAACCAGACTTGGGAATTTGGTATCCAAAGAACCCTTCCTTTGATTTGATGGCTTATACTGACAGTGACTATGATGGTTGCAACATGAGTCAAAAATCAACTTCAGGAGGATGTCAGTTTCTTGGAAACAGACTCGTGACATGGCAATGCAAGAAACAAACCACAGTGTCAATCTCTACTGCTGAAGCGGAGTACATTGCTGCATCGGCCTGCTGTGCACAGGTTCTGTGGATTCAAAACCAACTGCTGGATTATGGTCTGAATTTCTTACTCACACCTATTTTAATTGATAACACTACTGCTATGTTTATAGTTAAGAATCCAGTCCAACATTCTAAGACTAAGCATATTGAAATTAGGCATCATTTCATTAGAGATTGTCAAGAAAAGGGCTTAATAGAAATGAAAAGGGTAGATACATCTGAAAATTTGGCTGGTCTGTTCACCAAACCTTTAGATAAAACCAGATTCCATTTTTTGTTAAAATGCCTAGGAATGATTAATGCTGATGAAGTCTGATTTAGGATGTGTGCTTATGTGAGTACTAATTGATCATCTATGTTTCTCATTGTGAATGATTGCATGATTGATTGCTGTGCTAAACTGACTATTCTGCTTGCCTTAATCATGTGTGTGTCTCTTTATTCTATGTGCTGATATGATCAACTTCATCATGTGTGTGACTGTGTATTCTATGGGCTGCAAAGATCAATTTAATCATGTGTGTAACTGTTTCTTCTGTGTGCTGAAATAATCAATCTGATCATGAGTGTGACTAAATTGTCTGAAACATCTTGATTTGTGTTTTTACAGCTATTGATATCTTGACTTGTGCATACATGATAAATATCAGGAGTCAAGTATTTCGACTATGATTATGTGCTCAACTATGTGCTTATTGCTCCTCGAGGTCAACTTCATGGCATTCGAGCATAGACATCAGAGCTCAGTTGCTCGAGCATGGAAACTTTGATTCAAAGTCTGCTTGTTTATTCTAATCTACTCGAAAGGATTTCGAGTATGCTGTGTAACAGTTCTGAGGTGTCTGCTAATCAATTGTGCTTAAAAGACAGCACTGTTTTCAGAATCTAAGCGTAAAAATGACCTGTCAAAAGAAATGATTTTGAAACTGTAAAATGTTTTATGATAAGCAACACTGTTTTAGTGATCATACAAGAGAGATGATAACATTATCCAAGTTCCTAATCAGAAATGTGAAAGTGTGTGCTTAGTTTCAAATGCTTAAATGACAACACCATCTTTAAAGTCATTGTTCTTAAACTGAATTTTCAAAGGAAAATGAATTTTAAAATGGTAAAGAGTTTTTGATTAAGCAACACAGTTTTGGTGATCATACAGGGGAGATGATAACATTATCCAAGTTCTTAATCAGGAGTGAAAAGTGTTTTTGAAGTGGAGATTGAATCTAACTAATATGGGAAATGATATTATATTGTCTAATCTCCTAACTCATGGATTATAGGCTTAAAAGATTTCTGTTCAGTAAACTAACAATCTGTGTAGCTTCTTCTCATGAGTGTAATGACCTATGTGATAAAAATACTATAATCATGCTAAGTTTGATGTGGTGATTCATTTGAAAACTAAGGTATGTTTCCTTGCACATCTCTCCTAATGATATGCAGAAAGGAAATTATCCAATCATACACGAGACTGTTGATGTTTTGGTCTACCAAAAACGTTATCAAATTATGAGCAGCTACTAAATAACTATATATATATATATATATATATATTTGAAAGTTTATAAACAGAAAATGAAGCAAATGAAAAAGCGTGAACAACAAAATGAAATATGCTTCAAAATCATTAATGATAAATAAATGTATCATGACCTTAAGGGGCACTAAAAGAACTACAAGAGTGGAGCATACAAATAAGTCCTAAACACTCTGAATGAAAGGCATGTAAGTCCGGATGGCTTATAAGTCCAACGTTCAACCTTATGGTCTGATATCTATGTATCTAATTATTAAATAAACTGCTTAGACAAATCAAAATTATTTTTGACCAACGCATCAGGGGGTTGAAGTCAATTCGGGGTGATTTGGAGAAAGCTAAATAAGCTTTGAGAAGAGATAAGGAACAACTAAAGTCTAAAATGTGACCATTCTTACTCAAGCAACTAATTGAACCTTAAGAATATCACAAAATGTCATGAGAATCATGCTAAGAGCATACACCTAGTGTCAGCCTGATTTAAGTCATAATACGGCTGAAAATGAAGTGGTGTGACAGTTATTGGACAATCTGATCCCGTGTTGAGATCTCTCCAATAAATTGAAACAACTTTTGAACTGGATTTTGATCTCTTGTTCACCTCAAACCCAAGCTTGAGCAAACGGAATGATTTCATTAACTTGTAATCTTAATTATTGCAAAGTTTGAGTGTGATTTTTTTCTTAACTTCTAGGCAAATGATATTGACTTCACCAAGGTTATCTGTGTTTGTTCTCATTATTTTCGAGTATGATCTAGGAATTAGACTGTACTTCGAGCTTACTTTTTATGTGTTGTTATCTTTGATCTTCGAGCACGAAGATATACTTTGTTATTTTAATAAGTATCTTCGAGCATGATTGCATGAGTAGGTATGATTTCAAGTCTACGAGCACGAGAACTGAATGATAGGAAACATCTAAGTGTTTCGGGCAAGGTCTGTGCTAGGTGTCTTAGTGAGCATGTAGAGATGATTGAGTTAAAATTTCGAGATGAGGAAAGATGATTCTATTTCTAAGAAATTTTCGAGAACACTAGGGTACCAGTTTTTGTGCTTGAGTGCGGGTAAAAAAAAAAGGTTTTCGAGCACACTGTACTTCGAGCACACAGGAATGCATCTCGAGCATAGGAAATTGATATGATATATTTCTCAGTATGCTCGAGCAAACATTGTACCATGTCTTTGTGTACAGGGGGAGCAAGTTTTTATTTTGGCTGTATACTCGAGCAAGGGTTGTAAATGTGAATTTGAAATTAAATGACAACTGTCGTGTGCTAGACGACAAACAAATGTACTGTACCACCAAATCGCTAGGTATAAAAAGGGGACTTAGAAAGTTTTTCAACCATTTCTCTCTAATTAAACCTAAACGAAAGCCCTCCTGCTCGTGCTATCTCCCCTTTGCTCGCTGTTCTATTACATGTTAATTTCTCTTCGATTATAGCCATTAGCTCTATTTCGACTTCGGTAAGTGTAAGGCCCCGTTCTCGGTAACCCTACTTTGATGTTGGATTTACTCATAAACACAATCCTAAAATCAGAGTTAATTAAAACTTTCGCGGAATAATTTAAAACTTCATACATCACATTACAAAACATTCATTCTTGTCTTAACATACAAATTGTCTTTTAAAATGTAATTAAGTATAACAGTCTTGACACTTCTTCGTAGATGCCAATCTCTTCCGTCCATGCCACGCGTCCCTCCTCAAGCCAGCTGCCTCAATCTATTTTCCTGCATGCATACCAAAAGTCAGCTACGCTGAGTGAGTTCTAGTTAATCATTTAACATAAAATACATTCATACCCTTACTCATACATATCCGAAGATACATATTCATACCTTATTTACTCTTACTTCTTTTATTCAAACTTTATATACATGCACACGCGCTTACATACTTTCTTTCATAAGGCCTTGTAATTTACCATAGGCTATTCTATCTCTATCATCACAGATATTATTAGGGTCTGGTCCCTTCTGTCTCAGATATTATTAGGGTCTGGTCCCTTCTATCTCAGATATTATCAGGGTCTGGTCCCTTCTGTCTCAGATATTATCAGGGTCTGGTCCCTTCTGTCTCAGATATTATTAGGGTCTGGTCCCTTTGTCTCCAATAACCGTACCTGTCACGTCACTCAATCATACATTCATTTTCATTTATGCATACTTTAGATATCTTCTGGTCATGCACATACATATATGTACATATTCATTCATATAAACATTCCATACTAACAATCAATATTTAGTTGTACATATAACATACACATATCATACACTTACCACTTAAGTTAAGTGTATTAAAACCTATCACAAAGGAGTATGCATGCAGCCCCAAAACATAACGGATAAAGGGGCTAGAAACTCACCTGAAGTCGGTTTCTCTCGCCGTTAACAGTAATGCCCTTCTTTAGCTATTCACGGCTAACTGTATAACGCATTACGAGTTTCAAATATCCATTACAACTACTTCTTATATCTAAGTCAATGACACCCTCAACTAATGGGGGTCCGGGGGCAGCGCCCCTGGTAGCGGGGTCTAGGTGCGGCAGCCCATAGCAGGGTCCAAGGGGCAGCACCCTTGGCTGGGGTTGAGCTGCCAGGTCACCTCGAAAAAATTTTATTTTCGTTAACAGTCCTTTAACAAAAACGCATCAAAAAATGAATTTTATAAAATTTCGCATGGAAGGATTTCGCTTCGCATGCAACTATTTCGCTTCGCTTGAAACTATTTCGCTTCGCGTGCAACTGTTTCGCTTCGCGTGAAACTGTTTCGCTTCGCTTGAAACTGTTTCGCTTCGCATGGCTTATGACACATTCTGACCCCATGCACCTGATCCCGAACCCATATCTCTCATAGTCCAAGGTTACCTTTTCATCATAAGTGTAACCAAGAGGTTATAACTTAACAAGTTTATATTTTTCTTATATTTTACAACCCGATCTATCATTATATCTGTTTGCATGACGATTCTAATCATAAAACTTAACCGTTAAACCGAAACCTACCTTTTCTTCGGGTTCGAGTTCAGATCCGGACAATACGTAGATCTGGACGATGATTCTTGTTATTTGATGACGTCTACACACGAGATTCTTCCTCTTTTACACGGATTTGGACCCGGAATGTAGAGAGAAAGTGTGTGTGTATGTGTGTTCTTGTGTGTGAGTGTGTGTGAAAGGTAACAAAGTGGTGAAAAGGTGGAGTGGTTAGGCTTATATAGGGGGCCATGGGCCCCACAACCCACTCGCAATTCCAAATCCAAATATTATCCAAACACTTAACACACGACTAACTTAACGACACACAGTTAATTAACAAAACTTTCTGTCATTTATTATTTAACAAAAAGTTGGATGTTACAAGTCTACCCTCCTTAAAAGAGGTTTCGTCCCCGAAACCTAACCATTACTACTAAACAAAAGCGGGTAAAACTTGCGCATCTCTTCTTCAACTTCCCAAGTGGCATCCGATCCTTTACGGTGCTTCCATATTACTTTTACTAGTGGAATAACCTTACGACGAAGCTGCTTCTCCTTGCGGTCGACTATTTCAATGGGCTGCTCGACATAAATCAATTGCTCGTCCACCTCAATGTCCAGCAGTGGCACACGGGATGTGTCGTCAGCTAGACATTTTCTCAATTGAGAAACATGAAAGGTAGAGTGGATTCCTTCCAGATCATCGGGTAGATCAAGCTTGTAAGCCACTTAACCCACTCGGGCCATGATCTTGAACGGTCCTATGTATCTCGGACTCAACTTTCCTCTCTTTCCGAAACGAATGATCCCCTTCCAGGGCGAGACCTTAAGCATCACGTGGTCTCCAACATCAAACTCAATGGGCCGTCTCCGCTTATCCACATATGACTTTTGACGATCTTGAGAAGCTTTCATTATTGCGTTGATCTGATTGAATCTTCAGGAGTTTTCTTGCACAACTTCCAGACTACCAATCTCCTTCTGACCAATCTCTCCCCAACATACAAGAGTTCTACAACGTCTTCCTTACAGCATTTCGAAAGGAGGCATACCGATACTTGAATGATAGCTGTTGTTGTAAGAAAATTCTGCCAAGTGCAGATGATCATCCCAGCTTCCTCCAAAGTCTACCACACAAGCACGTAGCATATCCTCAAGGGTTTGGATAGTCCTTTAAGACTGCCCATCTGTTTGAGGGTGATACGCCGTGCTGATGTTTAGTCTTGTTCCCATGGCTTCGTGGAAGTTCTTCTAGAATCTTGAAGTAAAGCGGGTATCCCTGTCTGACACAATCGATAACGGCACCCCATGCTTTGTAACCACTTCTTTGACGAACACGTTTGCTAACGTTTCTGACGAGATAGCCTCTCATATAGGCAAAAAGTGAGCACTCTTTGTCAAACGATCCACAATCACCCATATGGTATCATGATTCTTAGCTGTACGTGGTAGCTTAGTTATGAAATCCATGGTGATGTGTTCCCACTTCCACTCGGGTATCTCTAATGGCTGCATCTTTCCATACGGTTTCTGGTGTTCTGCTTTGACTTGCAAGCAAGTTAAGCACTTGCTGACATAATCCACCACTTCATTTTCCATACCCGGCCACCAATAGTCTTTCTTCAAGTCTTGATACATCTTGGTGGATCCTGGATGAATCGAGTAACGGGACTTATGGGCCTCATCTAGGATTCGACCTCTAAGTGTCCCATGTCGTGGGATCCATATTCGGTCAAACCTGGTCTTTACACCATGAGTGTTATCTATCAACTCATTCTGCTGGCCAAAAATCCTTTCTTTCTTCATCAACCCTTCATCTACCAACACTTCCGACTGAACCTTGCTGATCTCTTCAAAGAAATCTGAGTTGATTATCAGCTTATAAGACTTTACTGTCGCGATAACTTCTGCGTTCTCCAGGCTTAAGGCGTCAACAACCACATTAGCCTTTCCCATGTAATACTTGATATCACAATCATAATCCTTTATCAGTTCTAACCACCATCTCTGCCTCATGTTCAGCTCTTTCTGCTCAAAGAAGTATTGCAAACTCTTGTGGTCCGTGTATATAGTACACTATGTACCATACAAGTAATGTCTCCAGATCTTAAGAGCATGTACTACAGCGGCTAGCTCTAGGTCATGCGTTGGGTACGTACATTTGTGAACCTTCAATTGCCTAGACGCGTACGCTATGACCTTCCCTCGTTGCATCAACACGCAACCTAACCCCTGATACGAAGCATCAGTGCAAACTACCAAATCTTCTTCTCCATCGGGCAGAACAAGGATTGGAGCTTGCTTGAGCCTCTTCTTTAGTTCTTCAAACGCCTCTTTTTGCTACCTACCCCAATCGAACACCACAGTCCTTCGGGTCATACCTATCAACGGTGGGGCTATCTTAGAGAAGCCCGAAATGAATCTCCTATAATAGCCATCTAACGCTAGGAAACTGCGTATCTCGGTCAGGTTTCACGGAGTCTTCCAATTCTTTATCGCTTCGATCTTGGCTGGGTCCACAGTAATCCCTTCTGAATTGATTATATGACCTAGAAACTGCACCTCTCGCAACCAAAATGCGCACTTTGAGAACTTTGCATACAATTTCTCCTTCTTCAAAACTTCCAGTACTTCCCTCAGGTACTCAGCATGGTCAGACTCGGTCTTTGAATAAACTAATATATCGTCAATGAAAACGATAACCATCTAGTCTAACATCGGCCGACATACCCTGTTCATTATGTCCATAAATGTCGCGGGAGTGTTGGTTAGACCAAACGACATCGCAAGGAACTCATAGTGTCCGTACCGCGTCTGAAATGCTGTCTTAGGGATGTCCGCCTCTTTCACCTTTAGTTGATGGTAACCCGATCTGAGGTCTGTTCGCGAGAAACAACTAACACCTTGCAACTGATCAAACAAATCATCAATACGGGGCAACGGATATCTATTCTTCACGGTAAGCTTATTCAACTCCCTGTAGTCGATGCACATTCTCATACTCCCATCCTTCTTCTTAACGAATAACACCGGCGCGCCCCACGGGGAAACACTCGGCCTTATGAAACCCTTGTCGAGGAATTCTTGCAGTTGGGACATCAATTCCTTCATCTCCGACGACGCCAAACGGTAAGGTGCTTTCGCGACGGGCTGTGCTCCTGGCATCAATTCTAACTGGAATTCCACTTCTCGCTCCGGTGGTAACCCCGGAAGGTCATCAGGAAATACTTTCGGGTAATCACACACTACAGGAACGTCTTTCACTTTT
Source organism: Bidens hawaiensis (assembly GCF_021521415.1). Classification (NCBI taxonomy): domain Eukaryota; kingdom Viridiplantae; phylum Streptophyta; class Magnoliopsida; order Asterales; family Asteraceae; genus Bidens; species Bidens hawaiensis. The sequence goes on along the minus strand of NW_027499755.1, from coordinate 16,760 downwards.
TTCGCCTTAACAAACCCTCGGCTTTTATCATCGCCTTAACAGATATTATTAGGGTCTGGTCCCTTCTATCTCAGATATTATCAGGGTCTGGTCCCTTCTGTCTCAGATATTATCAGGGTCAGGTCCTTTCTGTCTCAGATATTATTAAGGTCTGGTCCCTTTGTCTCCAATAACCGTACGGTCACGTCACTCGATCATACATTCATTTTCATTTATGCATACTTTACATATCTTCTGGTCATGCACATACGTATATGTACATATTCATTCATATAAACATTCCATACTAACAATCAATATTTAGTTGTACATATAACATACACATATCATACGCTTACCACTTAAGTTAAGTATATTAACAACTATCACAAAGGAGTATGCATGCAGCCCCAAAACATAACGGATAAAGGGGCTAGAAACTCACCTGAAGTCGGTTTCTCTCGCCGTTAACAGTAATGCCCTTCTTTAGCTGTTCACGGCTAACTGTATAACGCATTACGAGTGTCAAATATCCATTACAACTACATCTTATATCTAACTCAATGACATCCTCAACTAACGGGGGTCCGGGGGTAGCGCCCCTGGTAGCGGGGTCTAGATGCGGAAGCCCCAGTAGGGTCCAAGGGGCAACGCCCCTGGCTGGGATTGAGCTGCCAGGTCAGCTCGGAAAAATTTTATTTTCGTTAACAGTCCTTTAACAAAAACGCATCAGAAAATGAATTTTATAAAATTTCGCATGGAAGGATTTCTCTTCGCATGCAACTGTTTCGCTTCGCATGAAGCTGTTTCGCTTCGCGTGAAGCTGTTTCGCTTCGCTTGAAGCTGTTTCGCTTCACTTGAAACTGTGCGGTGCGAAATTACCTTTTTCGCTTCGCATGGCTTATGCGATGCGAAATTCTTCTTTTCTTTGTTCTTACTATTTTTAAGCCATCTTCCGACACATTCTGACCCTATGCACCTAATCCTGAACCCATATCTCTCATAGTCCAAGGTCACCTTTTCATCTTAAGTGTACCCAAGAGGTTATAACTTAACAAGTTTATATTTTTCTTACATTTTACAACCTGATCTATCATTATATCTGTTTGCATGACGATTCTAACCATAAAACTTAACCATTAAACCGAAACCTACCTTTTCTTCGGGTTCGAGTTCAGATCCGGATAATACGTAGATGTGGACAATGATTCTTGTTTTTGATGACGTCTACACACGAGATTTTTCCTCTTTTACACAGATTTGGATCCGGAATGTAGAGAGAAAGTGTGTGTGTGTGTGTTTGTGTTCTTGAGTGTGTGTGTGTGTGTGAAAGGTAACAAAGTGGTGAAAAGGTGGAGTGGTTAGGCTTATATAGGGGGCCATGGGCCCCACAACCCACTCACAATTCCAAATCCAAATATTATCCAAACACTTAACACACGACTAACTTAACGACACACAGTTAAATAACAAAACTTTTCGTCATTTATTATTTAACAAAAAGTTGGATGTTACAGTAAGACATCGCTATTTGATAACAGTTGCACCGATTCTGAAATTAGGGTTTCCAATTGAACAAATTGACTAACTGTTTACTTGTTTTGCAGGTACGCATATTATTAAGGAACAGGTTAATTTGAAGACACCATTAATCATCCTTAGTTCTGCAACTTTGTATACTGACAACTCTTCTTGTTTTTGCAGAACTGATGGCGTTCAAATTCAAAAAGCGGCATAATATGTGTGCTCGGTTGGTGATAAATGATGATACTCGTGAGTTGGAGCAAATGATAAACTTTCTACGAAACTCCAATATACGAGTGGGCTGACAGAGAACTACATGGAGGCCCGTGTTGCGTGTTTGATCAAGAAAAGATACTTATTATTTTATTCATTTATGATTTGATTAAGAAGAGTTATTTATGATTTTCTGGACCCATGATTTGACCAAGGAAAATTAAATAACTAATTACTCATGATTTTCCCCTACATTTCATACTCATGGAATTTAAATTGTTTAATGAATGTCGTTTATGAAAACTTGAACTCACTCAGCTGTAGATGACTTTGTGTGTATGTTAGATTGATTTTCAGGTTAAGGATTAGAGGTTATCGCTTGGACGTGCTGGAGACTACTCGGAAGGTTGAAGGCATTTCTGGTCGAGGATTTCGAATAAAGCAGATATTTTATTTATATTTGATTTTGGACACTTGTACCAGTATTTGGGATTTTTTTAAATACTTACACTTTTTCCGCTATTAATTACTCTGAACTTGTTTTAAATAAAAAAATGAATCATTTAGTTTTAAATTTTTGTGAAATTGTGGATGTGATTACCAACTGTAGGATTCTTGGGATTCGGGGTCTTACACCACGGTTGGGAACCGTTAACCGATGTTTCCATGCTGCCATATAATACCCTAATATTACCAGCCATCATAATATCTGAACATAATACAACTAGGCCTTATTCTTCTAATAGTCTTATGGCCCTATAAACATTAATATATAAATTGTTTTAACTTAAACAAATTAACTAAAACATAAAATAAATTCTAGCAGCCCATTAATACCATTGAAATAAATTAAGCTTTAATACTCACCCCTAATTCATGTTCAGGTGCATCCTAGCTCTCTTTAATCATCTTTGGTTCCATGCCATCTATGAGGATAAAGTCTTCCAGATCTTCAACATCATTGAGTACATCGAGATCGAAATCATCTTCATAAGTCGAATCTATTAAACCTTGAAGTATTCGATAATCTTCATTAATAGGAATCTCTCCTTCTTTAACTTTTGGAGTTCTACTTGGCCCAACATCATCATTAACCTCCTCTTTCTCTTGAACCACATCCTTGATTTCTTTGTCTTTTGCAACATTGTCGGGATCACCAAGCATCATCTTTTTTTCAATCATTATCATGCTTGATTCACCCAGCATCTTTTCTTTATCTTTCTCTATCCTGTATCGCCATCCCATCAGTTCCAAATAAGCATGGTATATAATACTGAGATTTACACCATAGTTTTTATTAAAACCGAACCTTTTCGCTATCTTGGGCCACTTACCTTCATTTGAAACTTTCTTGTTTCCACCTAAATTTTCAACAATCATATAAAGATCGAACAAATCAATCTCAACACCATTAGGTAACTTTAGGGGACAATATTTATTACATTGTTGGAAATTATCCTTAGAGAACCATTTCACAAAGTTTGCAAATTGACCCTTAGTTATTATTTTCTTGACATATTGGTTGGGATGTTATTTTCCAGCTACTGGAAATGAGGTTTTTTGGCTACAGTGGACTCAACTGGAAGAACTATGTCAATCCATACACAACAATTAATAATCCCCACATGCGTACACCCTCACATTACCCCATAGAAACACTCATAAGTCAAATTATTAGAACCTCTTATGCTTCAAACCACACTGAGTTCCTAACCAAACATAAATAACCCTTATGGCTTAATCCTTCATTTTTTGTGTCTTTATTTTTCAAACAAAACGTAGACATAAACCCAACAAAGGCAAGCCACCCGTGCATGTACCCAGACCATTACAAACATGTAACATAAGAATGCTCAAAAATGGTAAACAAGGTTTAATCGAACCTACAAAGTCCTAGTTGGCTTGTGAAGCCTTCTTTGTTAATAAACGGAGTGAACAAGTTTGTGGAAGTTAAGGTTGGTTATAAATTATCAGCCTTGAAATCATTTTTTAGCAGATGACAAGTTTCCACTCCCATAGAAAAAATACATGTTTCAGTCTTTTATAGATGCAAAAGGTTTATCAAAACTTGATCTCAAGGCTGGTTTCTGCCAAAAATTTGATAGGCCAGAGATAGCGTTCTTCATTCCAGATCATCATTACACTATGCTGAACAATCCCCAGTGTCCATTGATATACTACTATTCTCCATAGATGAAGAATTTCATATAGATTTATTCAAATTATTTCACTCAATAGTCCAGCAATATGGGAAAATGCTATCTAGAAAAGAAAATGGAAATTGGTGTCAAAGAAATTGATTTCCTTGGAATGAAAATTGTCGATGGAAAATTCCAACACCAGCCACACATAGCCCAAGAACTCAGATGTTTTCCTGACAAACTAACGTCACAAAAGTTAACTAGTTGGTTGAATCTCTGTCAAAGATGTCAAGCCGGAGAGTACACATGCTCCCCATGTTAAAAAAGATTCCTCCTAAGTGGACTGAAAAGAAAACGTAGGCTGTAAAAGAGATAAAAAAGCTAGCAGATGTGATTCCACCTTTAAAGATTCCCGCACCAACTGGCAAAAGAATCCTTCAAACTATCGCTAGTGATGAATATTGGGCAGCGGTCCTAATTGCAGAAGATGACAAAGATGTCAGGTCAGTATGTGGATATGAGAGCGACACATTTAGCGTGTTAGAAAAGCATTACCACTCCACTTATAAAGATATCTTGGCGGTCAAAAGAGGAGAAATTCTAGTTCCAACTTATCGGTCACAAATTTTTAGTGAAATGGACATGTCGTTCTTTCCAAATATGATACAGTTTAAGAAAAAAGATCTCCCGTAAGCGTAGTTGTTACGTTGGGCTAATTGGTTCTCACAATATTCTTTCACTTTAAAGCATATCAAAGGAAAGAATAATATCATTGTGAATTTCATGTCAAGGCCAAAAGCCTACAAATACCATGAGTCCAACATGGTTAGGCATCATCAAATCTACCCACAATAAAATGGCACATCTCAAAACCTCCAAATCATTTAGCCAACCCTCTAACTATAAACTGTAACATTCGTTACTTTTCAAACCCGAAAACCCGACCCATTTCGAAATTTTGGTATATAGACACACACACACACACATTCTCAAGTTTCGTTTCGTGTGGTATTCGTTAACGCTTATTTGAATTGAATTTGCACTTGTATCCGTTAAACAGACCTGTTTTGTCGTTTTATTTTATTCATGTTTAACATTTATCAATCACTCGCTTTTCTTTTTGTTTGATCAATTTACGAAATTCCAGGAATTAAAGTTCTATTTAAATGATCCTTAAACTATACGAGTTTCATATTATCCGGACTTATTATATTTATCCTTGAAATTATAACTTTATTCCATTCTTAATACATTTCAAAATATGAGGTTCAAATTGTAATTGTGGTGTGATTTCATTTTTAAAACACATAGGAACTTGAGGGACTAAAAGAGAAAGATTGATTTAAAATATATTTGTTTATTTGACATGACCCGAGCCCCGGTGAGGAAGCGTGAATAATGGTCGTTATTAACGCTGGAGCTCGGATCGGAGCAAGGATCGAATCATATTCACTCATGAAAGGTGTTTGTATGGATGAGTGGTATTGGGAGAGATCTAGAGTCGATTACAATGAGCAATAAGCTGGATGAACAAATATATGCAATCAAAACAAAAAGATAAAGAACTGGCAGTATGATTTCATTAGTCACAAGATTGTCATACATAGCACTCATACATACACACATACATTCAATAAAGATCAGCCATCTCCAGGAGAGCTCATCCGAAGGCGGCAGCTCTCTCATAGGGATAATGTCACACCCGGCCCTGAGCGGCGGAAACAGCCGGGCGCGCGCGAGTGGGAATTGATACTTAAGCACGGGCCATTGCAAACATTCAAAGTAAGATTTTCATTGCGCATGAAAAGTTTAATACGAATACATTACATTGTTTATAAAAACATCCAAGTATAAAAATTGTTGAAGATTTCCACGCCATATCCCCATGCGCGGCGGGAACAACCACGCGCATCGAAGGGATAGAACTAAAATCTTCCAAAAAGCTAGTTTAGATGTTCAGCGTGAGGTGCTCTAAGTGTGACTCCATGCGCTACCTAGTTATCTCCTGAAAGACACGTAAAAACATTTGAATCAGTATAAACTGAGTGAGTTCACAAGTCTTAGTAACTTGATAAATCGTATTGCATCATAATCTTGATACAAATCATTCTGAAACATAATTCTGATAGCATCATTAAAACACATGCTTGGTAAAACATAGTTATATCAACATATTCTGATAAAATCGTTCCGCGGTTTACGCGCGAACATTTCTGGGAACTGTGCTCGTCTATGCAAAGTGGCGCTGCCACTACGAGCTAAAATAAGTAATACCGTCCCGCGGGTTACGCGCGAACGTTTCAGGAACATGTGCTCGTCCATGCAAAGTGGCGCTGCCACTACGAGCTAAAATAATAATTCCGTCCCGCGGGTTACGCGCGGACGTTGTGCCGGAAAACAAGGCGCTCGTCCATGCAAAGAGGCGCGACCCCTACGAGCGGGTTCAAACCCATAGTACTGCCCCATGACCATACTAGGCACTCGTCCATGCAAAGAGGTGCGACCCCTACGAGTGGGTGGATCAAACCAGCAGTCCCTACCCTTAGAGTTCCAATGGTAAAGTGATCACTTACTCGAGTTCTAGCGCACATGCATCGAAAACCTTAGATAACCGTTTGCATTACTCATCATGAATCATAACTTAAACACATAATCGCTTGCATAGCTTGTAAGTATACCGTGATAAAACATTATTTAGGTACGTGTCCCTCGCCCCGAAAACAGTTTAAAATAGTGAAAATAGTGAAAATAGGGGCTGTGAGACTCACCTGTGGTTCTTGTTAAGGGATTAATCGAGATTCGGGTTTTCTTGGTGTTGGCCCCGGAATCGAAGGTCTAGAATACGATTAAATAACAAGAAGTATATATATTAAGATCAAGAAATAGGAGAATATGAGGTTTGGAAAGTAGATCTCAAGTTTATAACCTCGGCTTACCTAGTAACTGGGACGGAATCGAAAATAACGGATGCTCGGGAGATGATTAGTGCAAGTTTGCAGTTCTTTGGAGTGTGTTTTGAGTGATAACTTAGGTTACATATTTAAAGGCAAACTCAAGGGAACACAATCCCTTGCTTTAGGGGATTGAAATCTTTTCATATCTAGGTGTAATGATGATAAAGTATGGAAATTATTATTGTTTATTGTTTACTTAAAAGTGGAGGAGTGGACAAAAGATCTTGATTTGATTTGGACAGGACATGCAGGTCTGGGGTTGGTGAGAATAGGGTGGCTGACAGTTGACTTTTCATGTTACAGTGTGCTTTTTCAGGTACTTTTGTCAGTGTACAGTAAAAAGTGGAAAAATCTCTGAAACACGCTACTGTTTCCTTTTGGGCGGGAGTAATCTCCTTATGTCTGGAGAATAGACTAAGTGTTCTGTGCGCATCACTTTGTGCGCATAGCTTTCTGCGTGAAGGACATTTCTTTGCTGCGGGTAGGTGCGTAACCTTCTCGCAGTTAGGGACATTGAGTTTCATTTGTAGATTCTCCAGGTGGTCTTGGTATTTCAACATAGTGATCAGTTATGTTGAAGTCAATTCCATCTTGGAGCTTCAGACAAACTGGCTCTCAATGTTCCCGCCATGCGGGGAGGTTAGTTCCCTTCCGCACGCGCATAAACGATGTAGGATGCACCCGCCTTAGCATCATGCGGGATGGTCAACCCATAGACAACATAACGTTAAGTTACATGAAAACATAAAGCCAAAACATTCGCGCATGGCGCATATAACATATGCTCACGCTGGTTCTTAACATGGTGCGCTCGCGCAGGGCGCACATAACAAATGCACGCGCTGACTAACATGGCGCGCTCGCGCAGGGCGCACATAACAAATGCACGCGCTGACTAACATGGCGCGCATAATATTTACAATCACCTAATTATTAGGTTGATTACTTAAAGGGATTGGGAATTTACCGGGTGTCACATTCTCCCCTCGTTAAACGAATTTCGTCCCGAAATTTAGGAGACGTTGCTGGCAGAAGTCATGCTCTGAAAGAGGTGTGGGTATTTCTTGCGTATTCGGTCTTCTCTTTCCCAGGTGAATTCAGGCCCACGCCTCGAGTTCCATTGAACCTTTACTAACTTGATTTTGCTCCTGCGTAACTTTTGTTCTTTCCAATCGGTTACTGCTATAGGTTCTTCTACGAAGTGCAGCTGTTTGTCGATGTGAATCTCTTCCATCGGCAAAATCAACGTTTCGTCAGATAAGCACTTTTTGAGGTTGGACACATGAAACGTATCATGAACTCCACTGAGTTCGGCGGGTAAACGGAGTTTATAAGCAACCGGACCGATCCTTTCCAGGATCTCGAATGGTCCAATGAAGCGCGGATTCAACTTTCCTCGCTTGCCGAAACGGGGGACTCCTTTCCATGGAGAGACTTTCAAAAGTACTTTATCCCCTACTTGAAACTCCAATGGTTTCCTTCGCACATCTGCGTAGCTCTTCTGTCTGTCGCGCGCTGTCTTAAGGCGATCCCTTATCTGAAAAATCTTGTCTGTTGTTTCTTGGATCAATTCTGGACCAGTCATTTGCTTGTCACCCACTTCAGCCCAGCACAGTGGGGATCTACACTTGCGCCCATACAAAGCTTCGAACGGCGCAGCCTTAATGCTTGTGTGATAACTGTTGTTGTAAGAAAATTCAACCAATGGGAGATGAGTATCCCAGCTACCTTCGAAATCGATTGCGCACGCGCGTAGCATATCTTCCAATGTCTGGATTGTTCGCTCGCTTTGCCCATCCGTTTGAGGATGATATGCCGTACTCATGTCAAGACGAGTACCTAAAGCCCCTTGTAACGATCTCCAAAACCTTGATGTGAACCGACTATCTCTATCAGAAATGATGGACACTGGGACTCCATGCTTTGAAACTACTTCTCGAATATACAGTCGGGCTAACTTTTCCATCTTATCGGTTTCCTTGATCGGCAGGAAGTGCGCTGACTTAGTTAGCCGATCCACAATAACCCATATTGTGTCATAACCCCCAGGTGTCCTTGGCAGTTTGGTGATGAAGTCCATAGAGATTTGTTCCCACTTCCACATGGGAATTTCTGGCTGCTGAAGCAACCCTGATGGTTTCTGATATTCAGCCTTTACTTTCGAACACGTCAGGCACTTACTGACATACATCGCGATGGCGCCTTTAAGATTGGGCCACCAATACAGCGTTTTAACATCTTGGTACATCTTGTCTGCGCCAGGATGTACGGAATACCGCGTCTTGTGAGCTTCGATCAAGACCTGCTCGCGCAATCCTCCCTTGAGAGGGACCCATATGCGGTTAGCGAAATATAGATTGCCGTTCTCTTTCAGTTCCAAATTCTTAACCATACCCCCAAGGCATTCGTTTTTAACAAACTCTGGTTTCAAGGCTTCTTGCTGAGCGTCTCGGATGCGGGTAGAGAGATCTGCGTGAATGGTCAACCTTAGAGCCTTGACTCGTAGCGTTTTTATTCGCTCCTTCCTACTTAGCGCGTCTGCTACCACATTCGCCTTTCCAGGGTGGTACTTAATTTCACAATCATAATCGTTCAACAACTCCACCCATCTTCGTTGCCTCATGTTTAAATCCTTTTGATCAAATATATGTTGAAGGCTCTTGTGATCCGTAAAGATTATACACTTTGTACCATAGAGGTAATGGCGCCAAATCTTTAGCGCGAAGACAACCGCTCCAAGTTCTAAATCATGCGTTGTGTAGTTCTTTTCATTGGTCTTGAGTTGGCGTGAGGCATACGCTATGACTTTGTCTCGCTGCATAAGGACACATCCAAGTCCCTGATGTGAAGCGTCGCAGTAAACAACAATGTCATCCATCCCCTCGGGCAAAGACAAAATTGGCGCACTACATAACTTCTGTTTCAACATTTGAAATGCTGTTTCCTGATTTTCGCCCCAAACAAACTTCTTGTCTTTCTGAGTTAGCGCGGTCAGAGGTAGAGCTATTTTGGAGAAGTTCTCAATGAAGCGTCGATAGTAGCCAGCTAGTCCTAGGAATTGCCTCACCTCAGTTGGGGTTTTTGGCGCTTCCCAGTTTTCGATGGCCTTGACTTTGGAAGGATCAACGTGAATTCCTTTCTCGTTTACAACGTGACCGAGAAAGTGAACTTCTCTAAGCCAAAACTCGCACTTGGAAAACTTCGCATACAACTTTTCTTTCCTCAACAATTCCAAAATCAATCTCAGGTGTTGCTCATGCTCGGCCTTGGTCCGTGAGTAAATCAGAATATCATCTATAAACACAATCACAAATTTGTCCAAGTATGGTTTGCACACACGGTTCATCAGATCCATGAACACAGCCGGCGCATTAGTTAGCCCGAAAGGCATCACTAAGAACTCATAATGGCCGTATCTAGTTCGGAAGGCTGTTTTCGGCACATCTTCCTCATGGACCCTAAGTTGGTGGTATCCTGATCGTAGATCTATCTTCGAATAATAACTGGATCCCTGCAACTGGTCAAATAAGTCGTCAATCCTCGGTAAGGGGGTACCGATTCTTGACTGTTAGCTTGTTCAGCTCCCTGTAGTCAATACACATTCTGAACGAACCATCCTTCTTCTTAACAAACAGTACTGGAGCTCCCCAAGGTGAAAAGCTTGGGCGTATGAAACCCTTATCCAATAGTTCCTGTAACTGATTGGATAGCTCTTGCATCTCAGATGGAGCTAATCGATAGGGCGCTCGAGCTACTGGCGCAGCTCCTGGAACTAAATCAATACGAAACTCGACTTGTCGCGGCGGCGGTAATCCGGGCAAATCTTCAGGAAAAACTTCTGGAAATTCGCGCACTACTGGTAAGTCTTCAATTCTTCGCTCATCTCCTTTCTTCTCTACGACATGCGCCAGGAAGGCGTAGCACCCTTTCCTTAGGCACTTTCGCGCCTTTAGGCACGAAATCAGTTTCATCGCAACTCCCCTTCTTTCCCCTTGAATTACCAAGGTTTCTCCGTTCAACAGTGGATCCGAACCTGCTTCTCATGGCAAATAACTTCCGCGCGGTTTCTCAACTAACCAATCCATACCTACCACAATGTCAAAACTTCCCAAGTCTATTGGCAACAAGTTAATATTGAACCCGTGACCTCCCATGACTATAACACATTGTTCAGTTCTTTCGTTCGCGCATAACTGCCTACCATTGGCTAGTTCTATAGTATAAGGCGTGTCTAGCCTACTGGTTGCTAGGCCTAGGGAGTCTTTAAACTCAGCGGATATAAAACTTAGGTCAGCGCCAGTATTCAAATAAGACAGATGCAAAATGTCCGCTAAGCAAAAACGTACCGGTTACCACATTCGGCTCTTCTTTAGCTTCGCCTGCGCCGATCACAAAAGCTCTCCCGCGAGCTTGGTTCCCCTTTTGCGGGCAATCCCGACTAAAATGCCCTGGCTTCCCGCATGCGTAGCAGTTGTCGCTTGCTCCAGCTTCTCTGATACGGCAATTCATCGTCTTGTGCCCTGGTCTGCCACATTTGGCACATTCGATTCTTGCGCATTCACCCTCGTGGTGATACTTGCATTTGTTGCACCATGGGCGAGGCCCGCTGTATCCTTTTCGTGGTGGCTCCGCGGCCTGAATCGCGTAAACCTTTGCGCTTTCCTGCTTCTTGAACGGTGGCTGCTTGGAGTCGGACCCTCGGTGGTGAGAGTTCCATTTCCTCTTGGGATCAGAGGTTCGCTGCTCGGTTCCGCGCGTAGTCAACATACCCGCACGGATCGTATCCCTTGTAAGGGTGATGGCCCGCGCTACCGCCTCATCAAAGGTTGGAGGCGCTGCGGCGTTGAGCGGAACCCTAACAACAGGAGGTAACCCAAAAATATACCTCTCGATCTTCTTTTCCTCCGTGTTTGCCATGTCTGGCACCAACTGGCAAAGTTCGTTGAACCGGTTGTTGTAGGCGTCGATATCCGTTTCCTACCATGGTGTGGTTCCAGAATTCCTGTTGTAGACTCTGGATTTCTGCGCTGAGAGCAGAACTTCCTCATCATCATCTCCTTCAGTTCCTCCCAGGTCTTGTGGAGAGCAACTTCTCGCCCCAATGTTTTCGTTTGAAGCTTCCACCAAGACGAAGCTGCCTCTTGGAACATGCAGGTCGCATAAAGGACCTTCTGGTTCTCACTACATCCGCTAATGGAGAGAACTGTCTCCATCTTGTCAATCCAGTTGTAGAGCCCAATGGCCCCTTCGGTTCCCTTGAATGGCCAAGGCTTACAGGCCATGAATGTCTTATAGGAGCATCCTTTGTCCAAGGCTCCTGATTCGGGTTCTGGGGTCTCATTCTGACGACCCTGACTTGATTCGGCCCTTGCTGGCCTCATGTGTCGCAATCGCTTGCGCGATTATTTCCGCGAGTTCCTCGGGTGTCATGGTAATTCCTTTGGCTTTAGTTGGAGGCATTCTTGCTTTAAAAGAGTGAAAATATATCAGACTTAGCGCATGTACTCAGAGCACATAATGTTATCATTATTTACTAGACAGTGTGACCCGTGTTCCTAAGTGTGTGTATAGTTTCTTTTGAAAATATTTTCTTTGAAAAAATATTTCATGCGATTCCCCAACGGTTATAGTCTAGGTTAAAACTTCTTTTCCCTAGTTCGCTATAACCAGTGCTCTGATACCAATCTGTCACACCCGGCCCTGAGCGGCGGAAACAGCCGGGCGCTGCGCGAGTGGGAATTGATACTTAAGCACGGGCCATTGCAAACATTCAAAGTAAGATTTTCATTGCGCATGAAAAGTTTAATACGAATACATTACATTGTTTATAAAAACATCCAAGTATAAAAATTGTTGAAGATTTCCACGCCATATCCCCATGCGCGGCGGGAACAACCACGCGCATCGAAGGGATAGAACTAAAATCTTCCAAAAAGCTAGTTTAGATGTTCAGCGTGAGGTGCTCTAAGTGTGACTCCATGCGCTACCTAGTTATCTCCTGAAAGACACGTAAAAACATTTGAATCAGTATAAACTGAGTGAGTTCACAAGTCTTAGTAACTTGATAAATCGTATTGCATCATAATCTTGATACAAATCATTCTGAAACATAATTCTGATAGCATCATTAAAACACATGCTTGGTAAAACATAGTTATATCAACATATTCTGATAAAATCGTTCCGCGGTTTACGCTGCGAACATTTCTGGGAACTGTGCTCGTCTATGCAAAGTGGCGCTGCCACTACGAGCTAAAATAAGTAATACCGTCCCGCGGGTTACGCTGCGAACGTTTCAGGAACATGTGCTCGTCCATGCAAAGTGGCGCTGCCACTACGAGCTAAAATAATAATTCCGTCCCGCGGGTTACGCGCGGACGTTGTGCCGGAAAACAAGGCGCTCGTCCATGCAAAGAGGCGCGACCCCTACGAGCGGGTTCAAACCCATAGTACTGCCCCATGACCATACTAGGCACTCGTCCATGCAAAGAGGTGCGACCCCTACGAGTGGGTGGATCAAACCAGCAGTCCCTACCCTTAGAGTTCCAATGGTAAAGTGATCACTTACTCGAGTTCTAGCGCACATGCATCGAAAACCTTAGATAACCGTTTGCATTACTCATCATGAATCATAACTTAAACACATAATCGCTTGCATAGCTTGTAAGTATACCGTGATAAAACATTATTTAGGTACGTGTCCCTCGCCCCGAAAACAGTTTAAAATAGTGAAAATAGTGAAAATAGGGGCTGTGAGACTCACCTGTGGTTCTTGTTAAGGGATTAATCGAGATTCGGGTTTTCTTGGTGTTGGCCCCGGAATCGAAGGTCTAGAATACGATTAAATAACAAGAAGTATATATATTAAGATCAAGAAATAGGAGAATATGAGGTTTGGAAAGTAGATCTCAAGTTTATAACCTCGGCTTACCTAGTAACTGGGACGGAATCGAAAATAACGGATGCTCGGGAGATGATTAGTGCAAGTTTGCAGTTCTTTGGAGTGTGTTTTGAGTGATAACTTAGGTTACATATTTAAAGGCAAACTCAAGGGAACACAATCCCTTGCTTTAGGGGATTGAAATCTTTTCATATCTAGGTGTAATGATGATAAAGTATGGAAATTATTATTGTTTATTGTTTACTTAAAAGTGGAGGAGTGGACAAAAGATCTTGATTTGATTTGGACAGGACATGCAGGTCTGGGGTTGGTGAGAATAGGGTGGCTGACAGTTGACTTTTCATGTTACAGTGTGCTTTTTCAGGTACTTTTGTCAGTGTACAGTAAAAAGTGGAAAAATCTCTGAAACACGCTACTGTTTCCTTTTGGGCGGGAGTAATCTCCTTATGTCTGGAGAATAGACTAAGTGTTCTGTGCGCATCACTTTGTGCGCATAGCTTTCTGCGTGAAGGACATTTCTTTGCTGCGGGTAGGTGCGTAACCTTCTCGCAGTTAGGGACATTGAGTTTCATTTGTAGATTCTCCAGGTGGTCTTGGTATTTCAACATAGTGATCAGTTATGTTGAAGTCAATTCCATCTTGGAGCTTCAGACAAACTGGCTCTCAATGTTCCCGCCATGCGGGGAGGTTAGTTCCCTTCCGCACGCGCATAAACGATGTAGGATGCACCCGCCTTAGCATCATGCGGGATGGTCAACCCATAGACAACATAACGTTAAGTTACATGAAAACATAAAGCCAAAACATTCGCGCATGGCGCATATAACATATGCTCACGCTGGTTCTTAACATGGTGCGCTCGCGCAGGGCGCACATAACAAATGCACGCGCTGACTAACATGGCGCGCTCGCGCAGGGCGCACATAACAAATGCACGCGCTGACTAACATGGCGCGCATAATATTTACAATCACCTAATTATTAGGTTGATTACTTAAAGGGATTGGGAATTTACCGGGTGTCACAGATAAAAACCCTAGATCTCACAAAATACACAATACACTCACACTAGACAAATTAACAAATACATCTATTTATACTAGTCTATCATGACTTGGTCTTCAAGCCATCCACCCTTGGTTGAGACCAAAAATACTAATTTATTTTCACCTATAATAATAATTCGATGCATCGGTCTAAAATATAAGTCCCAACAATCTCCCCCATTAGACCAATGCCGTCGAATTTCTTCCATGATCACCTAAAAAAACCAGTTGTCTTTCGTTGAAATTCTCCCCCTCATGTTAAGCTTCTCCCGTTGTTCATTTTAGATCATTTCTCCTATATCACTTTTGGATACGGGCATATGAACGAGGCTTTGAACTTCAAAGATCAACTTCAAGTAGCAAGTTCATCACAAAAAGAAATAAACTCAATGTGATCATCAAATAATCTTCCATTCTTCAAACATGTTTCTTCCCTTGCAAATCATCTTCAAACCATTCCCTGAATCAAGATAGCATTCAAGTCAACCATAACCCGTTCTTGATTTTCAAGTGACTGTTTTCATAGGAGATTAAACTCTACTAATCGTCCATTCACCATGTTACTAGTGATGACTCTATCTTCTCAACCGTACTAGGAAATCTGAAAACTTACAAACAATGAAACATCTCTAAAGAATTTTGGATTATTGATCTTAATCAAATTTTCCTTAACTTGAGTCTTTTCACTTGATTTGAAGCTAGCAATTTGCAATGAAATTCAAGAATTTTTACCAACAGACAAGACCTGAGCCCCGGTGCGGAAGCGTGAATAATGGTCGTTATTAACGGTGGAGCTCGGATCTGAGCAAGGATCGAATCGTATTCACTCTTGAAAGGTGTTTGGACGAATGAGTGGTATTGGGAGAGAGCCTGAGTCGATTACAATAAGCAATACGCTGGATGAACAAAAATATGCAATCGAAACACAAAGATAAAGAAGTAGCAGTATGATTTCATTAGGCACAAGATTGTCATACATAGCACTCATACATACACACGTACAAACAATAATGATCAGCCACCTCCGGGAGAGCTCACCCCGGAGGCGGCGGCTCTCTCAATGGATAAAACTCTAGATCTCACAAAATACATAATACACTCATACTAGACAAATTAACAAACACATCTATTTATACTAGTGTAGCATGACTTGGTCTTCAAGTCATCTACCCTTTGTTGAGACCAAAAATACTAATTTATTTTTCACCCATAATAATAATAATTCGATTCATCGGTCTAAAATATAAGTCCCAACAATCTCCCCCTTAGACCGATGCCATCGAATTTCTTCCATGATCACCTAAAAAAAGGCGTTGTCTTTCATTGAAATTCTCCCCCTCAAGTTAAGCTTCTCCCATAGTTCATTTTAGATCATTTCTCCTATATCACTTTTGGATACAGTTGCATGGGCATATGAATGAGGCTTTGAACTTTAAAGATCAACTTCAAGTAGCAAGGTCATCACAAAAAGAAATAAACTCAATGTGATCATCAAATAATCTTCCATTCTTCAAACATGTTTCTTCCCTTGCAAATAATCTTCAAACCATTCCCTGAATCAAGATAGCATTCAACTCAACCATAACCCGTTCTTGATTGTCAAGTGACTGTTTTCATAAGAGGTTAAACTCTACTGATCATCCGTTCACCAAGTTACTAGTGATGACTCTATCTTCTCAACCGTACTAGGAAATCTAAAAACTTACAAACAATGAAACATCTCTAAAGAATCTTGGATTATTGATCTTGATCAACTTTTCCTTAACTTGAGTCTTTTCACTTGATTTGAAGCTTTGCAATGAGATTCAAGAATTTTTACTCCCCCAATTTCGTTGCAATTGTCTTTGAAAAATTGTGTCTTCAAATCAAGTATGGGTGTAACAACCTTGACCATCCTTATCAAGATTGTTGATTCTGTAATATCAAAGATAAACAAAATATTATGTTTGTTGACACTCATAAGTGATTAAATCCGTAAGCTTGGTCAACACTTGTTCTTGTG
>NW_027499754.1:0-51164 GCF_021521415.1 Bidens hawaiensis | reverse complement strand
AGAAGCAGCCAATTTTGTAATAACAAATAAATAAAGGAAAATAACTATTTGAGATGCGTGTTTTCATAAGCTCAACTTTAGACAATATTACCCTATTGTATTTGTTCATTCCAAGAAATTTAGCTAATGCACCCTTATTGAAAAGTCAAGGATATTGAATGATCAAATGAAAAGGAAGTGCTCAAGCTTTCGAAGAAAGCCGACCTTGCTCAAGAAGCAGCCAATTTTGTAATAACAAATAAATAAAGGAAAATAACTATTTGAGATGCGTGTTTTCATAAGCTCAACTTTAGACAATATTACCCTATTGTATTTGTTCATTCCAAGAAATTTAGCTAATGCACCCTTATTGAAAAGTCAAGGATATTGAATGATCAAATGAAAAGGAAGTGCTCAAGCTTTCGAAGAAAGCCGACCTTGCTCAAGAAGCAGCCAATTTTGTAATAACAAATAAATAAAGGAAAATAACTATTTGAGATGCGTGTTTTCATAAGCTCAACTTTAGACAATATTACCCTATTGTATTTGTTCATTCCAAGAAATTTAGCTAATGCACCCTTATTGAAAAGTCAAGGATATTGAATGATCAAATGAAAAGGAAGTGCTCAAGCTTTCGAAGAAAGCCGACCTTGCTCAAGAAGCAGCCAATTTTGTAATAACAAATAAATAAAGGAAAATAACTATTTGAGATGCGTGTTTTCATAAGCTCAACTTTAGACAATATTACCCTATTGTATTTGTTCATTCCAAGAAATTTAGCTAATGCACCCTTATTGAAAAGTCAAGGATATTGAATGATCAAATGAAAAGGAAGTGCTCAAGCTTTCGAAGAAAGCCGACCTTGCTCAAGAAGCAGCCAATTTTGTAATAACAAATAAATAAAGGAAAATAACTATTTGAGATGCGTGTTTTCATAAGCTCAACTTTAGACAATATTACCCTATTGTATTTGTTCATTCCAAGAAATTTAGCTAATGCACCCTTATTGAAAAGTCAAGGATATTGAATGATCAAATGAAAAGGAAGTGCTCAAGCTTTCGAAGAAAGCCGACCTTGCTCAAGAAGCAGCCAATTTTGTAATAACAAATAAATAAAGGAAAATAACTATTTGAGATGCGTGTTTTCATAAGCTCAACTTTAGACAATATTACCCTATTGTATTTGTTCATTCCAAGAAATTTAGCTAATGCACCCTTATTGAAAAGTCAAGGATATTGAATGATCAAATGAAAAGGAAGTGCTCAAGCTTTCGAAGAAAGCCGACCTTGCTCAAGAAGCAGCCAATTTTGTAATAACAAATAAATAAAGGAAAATAACTATTTGAGATGCGTGTTTTCATAAGCTCAACTTTAGACAATATTACCCTATTGTATTTGTTCATTCCAAGAAATTTAGCTAATGCACCCTTATTGAAAAGTCAAGGATATTGAATGATCAAATGAAAAGGAAGTGCTCAAGCTTTCGAAGAAAGCCGACCTTGCTCAAGAAGCATCCAATTTTGTAATAACAAATAAATAAAGGAAAATAACTATTTGAGATGCGTGTTTTCATAAGCTCAACTTTAGACAATATTACCCTATTGTATTTGTTCATTCCAAGAAATTTAGCTAATGCACCCTTATTGAAAAGTCAAGGATATTGAATGATCAAATGAAAAGGAAGTGCTCAAGCTTTCGAAGAAAGCCGACCTTGCTCAAGAAGCAGCCAATTTTGTAATAACAAATAAATAAAGGAAAATAACTATTTGAGATGCGTGTTTTCATAAGCTCAACTTTAGACAATATTACCCTATTGTATTTGTTCATTCCAAGAAATTTAGCTAATGCACCCTTATTGAAAAGTCAAGGATATTGAATGATCAAATGAAAAGGAAGTGCTCAAGCTTTCGAAGAAAGCCGACCTTGCTCAAGAAGCAGCCAATTTTGTAATAACAAATAAATAAAGGAAAATAACTATTTGAGATGTGACCCACTACAGTCCTCCGCTCTACCAACTGAGCTAAGGTCGGTTGTTGGTCAATCTGCTTCAATAACAAATTAAACAAACAGGTTCAAGTTGATTTAAATTCAAACAAATCAAATGTAATTAAATAATACATTATTTTATTATAATTTCATAATCATTTGACCCCCCAAAAACTAAATAAGTAAATAGTTTCTTGAACTAAATTTGACATACTTTGTTTTTGCTAGTCAAAATAAAAAAGAAAAACTTTCTACTTTTAACATTTGTGTGAACATATTTAGCTCGTAATTAGTAACAAATACATGAAATTTTGATACGGAAGGCAAAATATCGGTCGGGCCAAATACATATTAGGTCGAAATGGATCGTATAAAAAAAGCACGATCCTAAATTTACAGTAATCCATTTAATATGACTAAGAAAACTAGTTCATTAAATATAATAGAACAAATAATGAAAATAAAAGAATTAATACTAAGTAAAAGTTAAAATAAACAGACTAGTTAAACAAAGATTTAATGTTATAAATAAGGGAGAAAGAAATTAAAAGATCCACATTACCTGCTACAGACAAATAAGCTTGGCACTTGTATTGAAATAATAATACCAAAAACCCCGAAAATGAATAATGGTATCGAAAATACTTGATACGATATCGGTAGCTAATACCAAAGTTTAGTAAGATACCGGTCTTGATCCTGAAACCTCAAAAGTTAATACCGAATTAATGCTGATGATATTCAATTGGCCGATTTGATACCGGTGCCCGTTATCATAACCATTTTGTTGATCGGTATACCTACACCCTCTTTTTTTTCTTGGTCTTTATTTAATTTGTTTAGTTGAACCATGAATTACATGCGATTATTAATTAAAAAAATAAAGAATGTGTAATCAATCATCCGAGAATATTTATAAAGAGAAATGATCAAATAAGAAGTTTGGTCTTCTTAAAAAGGCTATGAGGGAGGGTATTTTAGTCTACTACCTTAATATTGAAACCCACTTAATTTAATTTCAAAAACCCACTTAATTAAAACCCATTTAAATTTTCACTCATCTCCTACAACTACCACCGCCCACCGCCACCCACCGCCACCACCTTGCCGGAAAAGTCTTCGGAAATTTCGCCGGAAAATAAAACACTATGAAAAACACAATGTAAAAAACACAATGGAAAAAACACTATGAAAATAAAAATACAATGAAAACACAATTAAATAACACAATGTAAAAAACACAATGCAAAAAACACTATGAAAAAATAAAACACAATTGTATAACACATTTTTGTAAAACACAATTATGATAAAACACACCTTGTAAAAACCCACGAATTTTTTTTTATTTATATAAAGCAATATGGTACTCATATAAAAGATAAAAAAACACTCGTTTTTATGGTGAAATTGTTTTGAAAAAAAATGTCGTATAAAAAAGTTATGGACGTTTTAAAATGATGGAGGAATTTGACATGTGCCTTGCATGTGGAGATATAAAGTCAACAAATGTGTTATCCCTATTATGCCTTTACCCTTGTTTTACACTTTATGATCTCTCTAATCTAATCTCAACCATTCAATTCTCAAATGAATGAACAAGATTATTTCTTATCTTCTTATTATAAGTCAACCCTATTTACAAATATAGGAATATAGGTGTAAAAAACAGTCAACATGTTCGATCTGATGACCGTGGGCATGATGTCCATCGCCTTTGCATCAACAACCTCATGTCTCCTATCGCTTTCCATCACATCTCCATCGCTACGTGTCTCCTACGAACTCAATTCTCTGTATCCACCCAGAATAATATATCATTCCTTGATAGAAGAGAATCCGGAGTTCTTTATTTCATTAAGTATCATGGTCTCGGTAACGATTTCATCATGGTTAGTTACTTTGAGTCAGTTGCTTTTTATGTTCATGAAAGTGTTACGTCACTGCTCCGTGTTAACTAACCATTATCATAAAATAAACATATAATGATTTAATTAAAACAATTATTATATAATGTTTATTTTTCTCTAAAGAATTTTTTATATATAATTTACTATAAAACGATTACAATAATTCTAAATATATATAGAATTTTTTATATATATTTTACTCTAAAATAAAATTGGAAGCGAGTGAACGTGATTGTATAGTGGCCCCACAATCCTTAGCCCTCACGCCCGTTACTCTTGTAGCACTCAAAGTGGCTCGATCCACTCATCCACCTTAACGGCCTTTAAAAAGTGGTTGGTGGAAATCAAGGGAGGCCTTAGCCCTTAAGAGTGGGTAATGTGAGCGTCCGGCCAGGATACGTGTTTATCGGAGGCACGCAAAATTTTAAAAATTCCAATGTTATACGTATATTTAGAATACTTGAATTTTTATAAGCTCACTATTTTATAATTCCAAAAATCTTTATACTCTATTTGGTCAAACTCTTTCTAATAATATCATGATGTTGTTAATTGGTATTAATATTACTATAACCTTAATGGCTGTTAAAAAAATAGTTTACATTATTTAGTTCGTTAAGGCTTAAAGGGCATATTTTTCCGGCTCGGTCTGGATGCGTGAATTCTTAGCGCCGGCCTGGTGGAAACAAAAAGTGTAAGGTGGTTTGGTGCGCCACTCCGCAACACTAAGGTTGTACCACCTTGTTAAACCATGACGTGCAAATCAAAGGCCGGCGCCATGGCCACTCTTCCCGTTCACTTGATAGCACCTAAAGGGCTCAAAATATGGGGTCCACCCCCCACTAACAACATTCAAAAAGAAAAAGTTTAGTTAAACCTAGTAAATTCATCACTTGTCAAAGGGTGGACTAGTTAAAGCTCAGTCTCTATGTGACAGTGACAAGCCATTGATGTGACGCTTTAACTAGCATTTGCTAGTTAAACCACGGCACACAACCTAAGCCTAATGTTATGCTCATGGAAGTAAGTTTTCAGGTAAAAATAATGTTAGTGTGTTAATTTTTCAATAGGTTAACAATCTTGATTCGATGGAACCGAAAATATCTCCGGAGCAAGCGGTCAAGTTATGCGATCGGACCTTTGGGATTGGAGCAGATGGAGTAATCTTTGCAATGCTTGGTTGGAGTGGGACTGATTATGTCATGAGAATTTTCAATTCTGATGGTAGCGAGCCAGAGGTGATCATTTCTTATATTAACTTCATGCACATTTAGATATACAGCGTTGCTACATAGGTTGTTACTTGTTACGGTCGGGCCATAGGCTGCTGAACGGGTTGTGGGGTCATGTTCTCGGGTTTGTGTATTTAACGTAACTCGAAAAGTTTACATTTACCCAAAAAACATGTCACAAAATCTGAACACAACACATGTATTTGCGGGTTGAAATGAGCACAACCTGTTTTATTTATTTATTTATCTACATATTTATACTTTTTAGTATTTAATATTATATATTTCTTATATCTTTCGAAGCAATTATCTTTAGACCGGCTTTAGGCTTAATCCGGACTCATATCATAATATTGGAAAGTTTTATTTATATCATTTCATGTAATTTGTCACTCAGATGTGCGGTAATGGAGTTCGTTGCTTTGCAAAATTTCTTTCAGATCTTAATAACTTAAATGAAAAGCAAAGGTATGTTTCTTGTTTATGAAATTATTTCATGTTTCTTGTTTATGAAATTTGCAGTTTTACGATTCACACGGGTGCTGGATTGATCATACCCGAGATACAGGATGACGGGAAAGTAATTTTGCAAAATAATTAGGCCTTAGATGTTCCCACTAAAATACCACCAAATAAAGATGGTTCTGTTGTGAAATCAAAACTTGACGTAGACGGAGTAAACTGGAATGTAACATGTGTAAGTATGGGAAATCCTCATTGTGTCACGTTCGGTAGAGAAGGAGACGAGGTAATGATTTCATTTTGATGAATCTGTTTTTAGTACACAAAAAACGTTAGAAACATAATATTTATTTGATTAGTTATGCGGGTTTTGTTCAGAATTTGGTGGTTGATGAATTGAATTTGGCTGAAATTGGTCCTAAATTTGAACATCACACGTTTTTTCCTGCTCGAACCAACACAGGTAAGGTTTATTTACCTTTATAATAAGTAGTTAATACCACGGAGCATACAAATAAAATGTACTGTCTTTATCATATTTTGTTGTACTTTTGTAGAATTTGTGCAAGTGTTCTCTCGCTCACATCTAAAGATGCGTGTTTTGGAGCATGGTGCTGGTTAGTGTTCTGCTTCAAACGTATAAAAATATTGTTGAATAATATTTTCTCTATATTCGGTAACTTAATCAGATCTCTATATATAGAGAGACCACAATGAAAAGGATAGTCATAAAACTAACCAACTAATGATAAAACGTCAATAACTATACTAATATTCAAACTAGACATAAAAAAAGACTAACAAACAATTTTAAAGATAAATGATAAATCAAACAATAATAAGTATAACAGATAATAATTTAGGCTACAGACAGTTTATTTTAATTTGTACTATTGCGGATATAGGAGAAACTTTGGCATGTGGGACCGGAGCATGTGCAGTAGTCGTTGCTGCAATCCTCGAGGGTCGTTCTGAGAGAGTAAGTTTGTATAATTCAAACTTGAATTCGTGTACGCAATGTTAATCATCACTTGTTTATATAATATGTTATGTATATCTTGTTTTGTACAGAAATGTACGGTTGATTTACCGGGAGGGCCATAGAGATAGAATGGAGGGAGGACGATAACCATGTTTATACGACGGGTCCTGCAGAAGTAGTTTTTTACGGATCTGTTCAGGTTTAGGATTCTGAGAGTCGCAAAATAATTTCAAATTTTGCGGAAAGTGTGTTTTGTGGTCAGCTGTTTCTTGTAATTCTCAGTTTCATTTTATGTGGCAAAATGTAGTTTGTTGTATTGCAATGTTATCTAATGGTGGCAACTGGTAAGCCACTGTCTTCTAGCAAATGGAATTTGAAAGACTTAATACACTAAATGTTTGTTTTTTCACTAAAGCCTTGTCTTACATGGCTAATAAGTTGCGTCATGCCTAAGGGTATTCGCGGCGTCAGTGGGCTTCAATTCGGGTTAGTCAATAACAGTGTGACACTCATTTATTGGTTGATCATTCTCCATTAATCTCTCTACACCCTAACACCTTATAATACCCACGTGGCCACGTGTGTTTATGTTTGTTCGTTTAAATATAAATAAATTCACCAATATCCGAATGAACTTGCTTCAACATCTTAAAGAGGGAGATCTTGTCGCTCGACGCTCTACTAGTTTATATAAATCACAATATGGATTATCCGGGATATTATGAGAACAAAACAAATACTCAAAATTGTATGAATTATATTATGGTTCATGTTTAATAGAATCAAGAATTCATATGGATTTCTTTTGAAATCGGTGGCAGCTTTTGCGATCACATGCGTGGAGTGGCATTTTACCAATGGGTGAACCCGACTAGTTCGGCTTTGTTGATCTTTTAAAAAAGCAAATGGTTAATTATTTATATATAATCTAAAAAGGTAAAACTAAAAACAATAAAAAAATCACCACCTTATGACTTTCACTCAGCGTCTCACATTAGATTTTTCACTTATCCTTAATTGACTTTAAGTTTCATAAAATCACCACCTTATACGTTAACTTTTTTGTTATTTTTTGACAAATCATTATAGTTATAAGAATTTAATTAATTTATTATAAGAAACAATATATTGTTAATACACTAATTAAGCAAATTAAACTACTCTATGAGAGAATGACTATCTTAAAAGTATATCAATTAATGTTTTATAAAATTCAAACATTATGTATTTGTATTGTTCTACGTGATTAAAATATTTAAAAAATGACTTAAAAACTAACAGTTAATGTGATGTACGAGTCATTAACGCACAATGTACAGGTCATAAAAACCAACATCCCATAAATCCCGTTAAAGGTGCCTCTAAGGCTTGAGCTCAGGACCGGCCCATGGGCTAGCAAAATCAAGCAAGAGCTTTAGGCTCACACTTAATTAAGGCATTCAAATTCCTAAAAAAATATCATATATAAAATATTATAATTGACAAAGAAAACTTAAAATTAGGGGAAATTCCCAAAATAGTCCATACAAACTTATCGCCAACGTGACATTGGTAACTGTGACGTGAGATTTGTTAACCACTCACAGTGTGACACGTGTAAAAATACGTGAAAGTTACTCCCAAATCTGTTTGCGCCGATAGTTTTCTAGCCAAAATCTTTTTTCTGAAAAACTATGGTTTTCGAATTAAAGTTATCAGCCCGGTGAGTTTTCAAAAGCTATCGGTTTCCGCGTTTTTTGAAACTAATCGCCTCCGAAGCATTTGAGGTGAATTTCAACTTTTTTTGCATAAAAAGAAGAGTTGTCATAAAAAATGGATTTGGTTATAAATTATTTAAATTCGATGATTTTAGATAAAAGCTAATTTTTTTGTATAAAAAAATAGTTGTCTATAAACCTTAAAAAAGTTATGGGTCTTTTTAAGTTTTTTTGTCCGTTTTTACAATTTTTTTTTTGGGTTTGTGTTTGGCCCATGGCCTTTTTAGGGCCCATTTCGTATTTTGAACTTTATTTATATGATGTTGATGTAATATTCAGAATTGAATTTTGATAATAAAGATTTTTCTCTTCAATTTCCACTTGACCTTTGGGTGGGATTTGAGAGTTTATCACGGGTATTTACTAATTAACGTGGTAGATCATTGATTGTCGTTTTACCGCTACATCAATTTTGTAAAACTACTTTGCTTCAATAACCTATTTAATACGAACAGATTAAACCTATTTAAACACTTTTTTTATTGTGTTATAATAGTTAGGGTTTAGAGACTAACATATCGTAATGAAAATCTGGATCGAAATCAACTATTATACATTAATCAAAAAAATGCTTCTTAGTTTTTTCTGTACAACTCGGTTTCAGGGAATTATCTTGACCACTTTACCATTGAATTCCACCATAGGGGAGAGTTTAGGAAATGTCTGGAAACTAAATACGAGGGGGTACGATTACTGCTGTCAACAGAGTAAATGCATACCTGTATTGGAGGTTGCTCGATGGTTTTTGGGCTTGGATTATGCTCTTCAGGGTTTTAGAAAAAAAAACTGAATTAAATCGAACATTAAATTGACAAATTTTCACACTTTGGACTGAAGTGAAAAAAGAAAAGATAAAGGACCTTCTTCTAATTGGTCAATCAACACTCACTCGGATTGCCAGCGTGTCACCATCTTCTATTAATCAAACCCAATCCAAAGGCCACAAACTCCACTAATCAAAACCCACCAATTCTCAATATAAATACCACTCACACATTAAACTTCTCTCAAAACATTTAAAACATCACCGGAATATTCCACCGCGGTATATTCTCTAACCTCAGTCATCAAAAACTTACAATGAACGCCGGGGAAAAGGCCAAGAAAGGTGCCGGAGGCAGGAAAGCCGGCGGTCCAAAGAAGAAACCGGTTTCCCGGTCCGTCAAAGCCGGTCTTCAGTTTCCCGTTGGTAGGATTGGCCGGTATTTGAAGAAAGGCCGGTATGCACAGCGGGTCGGCACCGGAGCTCCGGTCTACCTCGCTGCCGTTCTCGAGTACCTCGCTGCTGAGGTATTGTTTAATATAAAGGAATTTGGTTTTTTTTTTGTATAAATTTTGGGTTTTTTATGTTTTTTTTGGATGAAATTTTGGGTTTTCTTTTTGATGAAGTTTGTTGTTAAAAAATAATGGAATTGGGTCTTTTTTTTAAATAATATTCTGTTTTATATTTTGTATTTTATTATTATTTTTAATGAAATTTGGGGTTTTTTTTAATTTATTTATGTATTTTTTTTATGATTTTAGTATGAATTTTATTTTAATTTTTAAAGAATTTTTTTTAATGAAATTTGGATTTTTTAAAGATAAAATTTTGGTTATTTATTTACTATTTTTAATGTAATTTTGGTGTTTATCTAATTATTTTATGAATTGTGTGTTTTCTTTTTTGATGAAATTTAAATTTGGGTGTTTTTTTTTGAATTTGAAATTAGGTATTGGAATTAGCGGGAAATGCAGCAAGGGATAATAAGAAGAATAGGATTAATCCGAGACACGTGCTTTTGGCTGTGAGGAATGATGAGGAGCTTGGGAAGCTTTTGGCTTGTGTGACGATTGCTCACGGTGGTGTTCTTCCGCATATTCATTCGGTTCTCTTGCCGAAGAAGACAGCTGCAAAGGAAGCTGTGAAATCGCCAGCGAAGGCGGGGAAGTTGCTGAAGAAGGCTTAGGGTTGTTTGGTTACTGTTTTGTGTAGTTACGGAATATTGATATAGTTTTGTTATGATGTGATGGATTGTGGCATGAGTAAGAGCAAATTATTGTTTGTTTGAAATGAAATGGCAATTTCTTAATTGGTAATGTTAGATTAAAAGTGATCTCTTTATTTTACAAAGAGGCTACTTCACAAAATAGTAATCAACTTTAAAAGCTGTTTAAGTCAATGATACAAACTTTTGTTCCAATCAGGTTATTGAACTTTCATTTTTGTTTTAATCATAGATATTTTACCTGGATAACAGGTAATCTAGGTTTTTTTTTATTTTTTCAATGTTTTTACTTTGTATAATAACTTTTAAAGGTTGCGAAAATTAAGTTCGTTTTAGGACCTAACAGTTCGTTTAAGCGTTTTTTTAAGTTCGTTTCAGCACCTGACAGCTCGTTTAAGCGATTTTTAGGTTCGTTTCAGCACCTGACAGCTCGTTTAAGCGATTTTTAGGTTCGTTTCAGCACCTGACAGCTCGTTTAAGCGATTTTTAGGTTCGTTTCAGCACCTGACAGCTCGTTTAAGCGATTTTTAGGTTCGTTTCAGCACCTGACAGCTCGTTTAAGCGATTTTTAGGTTCGTTTCAGCACCTGACAGCTCGTTTAAGCGATTTTTAGGTTCGTTTCAGCACCTGACAGCTCGTTTAAGCGATTTTTAGGTTCGTTTCAGCACCTGACAGCTCGTTTAAGCGATTTTTAAGTTCGTTTAGGTGCTGAAACGAACTGAAAGTTATTATGCAAAGTAAAAACATTGAAAAATTAAAAAAAACCTAGATTACCTGCTATCCAGGTAAAATATCTAAGATTGGAACAAAAATGAAAGTTCAGTGACCTGATTGGAACAAAAGTTTGTATCAGTGACTTGATTGGAACAACTTTCAAAGTTGGTTACTATTCTGTGGAGTAATCCCTTTTACAAAAGCAAACTTTGGTGATTATTTGGTTTCATTCTTTATGGCGTAAATAAGAATAAAAGGCGAACCTTGATGCGCATCCCTTTAGATATTTAAATTTACCCGTGGGGCAATTTACTTCATTTAGTTTTATACCTTCATTCTATGTATTTAAGCATTAATTTCATGTATTTTTAAGCAAAATTTTAGCCCAAGTTTAATATTGGTTATTAACTGGAATTAACTGAACCAAACGGTGCACACCCGTACCCCTAAGGCTATGTGAGCCCCAAAATCGCCCTCACACCAATAATATATAGCCACATCATCACCACCATAAACAAGCAGGCGACAAGTTTTTCTCGCCCCTGTCGCCCTTTCTCGCCCACATTTGTAGCCCCACTACACATGGCCTAACAGTTACCTCTGGTTTAGCAGGAAGTGCTTGAATCAAGAATCTCCACTTGTGAGTGCTAGAAGCTTGGTAAAGCATTGCTTTCGACTTTTGATTTACTTAACAACGAAAGCAGCTTTGTGATAATTAACGGGTCATCAAGAGCGTTTCCCAGTAGATAATAGATATGGATGTAGAACCTACAATTTTAGTTGGTTTGTCTAGTACTTTGCGATGACTTTGTCAATGCATCCCATTAGGTTTATTTGCATGTATAAATGAAGAGTTGTAGTCCTTATTAATCACACCATTTTTATGAAATTGTGATTGAGAAATCTTGTTCAAAAACACTACAAATTTTCTAATGAAAGCAAAAATAAAGCCGTCAGGTATTGGAGCCTCGTTGCCGCCACAATCCCCAAACGACAGTTTTGATTGCAGAGGGAGAAAGGGGCAACCGGGATATCAACATCAATTGAGGAAAGCTTTAAAAGATCACACCATTTTAACCTTCTGTGTGGTTTAAAATTACTTGTTGCAATGACAATGACTAATAACCTTAAAGCTTATCTAAAAAGTTAGAGTTGAAATGCCAAATACTAAAATACTTTTGAAAATTCTATTTTTGATGGGTTGTGTTAAGCGTACCTCATTCTATCGTTCCTGTTGTGTCCCCACCTTTGTTAAACCGGTCATATAATCTCTTTACTCTTGCTCATATAGGCGTGTTAATCATATACGGTGTTTCTCACTTTCTGTTAATTGTTATTAGTAATTTCGTATCTTTTTGGTGTTCCTCCTTCTAGGTCATGTCTCTTTACTTTTGCACACAGGGGCGTGTTTCTCATATACGAGGCACAATTCTCACTTTTGTTTATTAGCAATCTAAAGTTTTGACATCTTATAAAGTATTTAATTTAATAAAATAATATAACGTGTATCTTTTAATACTATTCATGTCTCAACTAATTCTATACATTGCATCCACCCCCAAATGTTTCGAGAAACAGTCAGGTTCACGTTTTTTCGTCTGCCATCCTAGCTTGCAACACTGTCAACCGAGGAAGAACATCAGGCCTTGTGACTGATGTAATTTACTTCCCAGCCAGTCTCCTGAATTTCTTCCGAATCATCTAACAATTCCCTAAGTCGGTATATATATCATTCAACACTAGGAATCAAACCATAGTCTATCTGCTTCAGTATCAAGCAGTTTCAGTGGTAATATCAGGAACATATGCCCAATGAATTTGGCTTGAAGCTCATTGTGAATATAAAATATAATGCATTAATTCCACTTGCATAATCACCAGTAACATCAACAGAATACACCAAGAATATCAGGTCGTTGTACATCCGAAGGAACACGTGCACTCAAAAACGCACCAGACACAAACACATTGCTAGATGAGATACACATGTCTGCATAACCAATATTGGTAAAATCAACTTGTTTATTTTACTATGTACATCAGTACATGGTTTAATATCAGAAGTCAGCAGGAACAGAAGCAGATATCATATACTCACCAGATCAAAGCTGAACTCAACAATCGATGCAAATAGCAGATACAAATAAAGAACACGCCAAAATCATCACCAATTTATTATCCAAACATTTAAGCCAACATGAAGTTCTATATAGCCATTAAATTAATATTCCATATAATGTAACATCATGGTAAGTGTCAAGACACATAACTCGACTACCCAATTCAAATGAAAAATGATAAGAACCCACTCAAAATAAACGTTTTCAAGAATAAATAAGCTGTTAATTGCCACACCAACCGATAGTCTTATTTGTTTTGAAACTGAAGTCAGAAGACTGTTGTGATTCAGGTTGAGGAGGAGGAGGAGGAGGTCTATACTCTTTTGGCTTTGCGGGATCAACAAAAATAACCCATCCCTCCAAGAACTTTGCGTTCATTCCTTCACGGGCCTTTTCAGCTTCTTCTATTGATGCATATGTGACAAATGCAAACCCCTTAGATCTTTGAGTGGCTCTGTCCATGATAACTTTTGCTGCAAAGTTAAGAAAGTGAGGACTATTGTGTTTAAAAAAATGAACATATTTTTTTATTTGTCCACAGCATTAGCTAATGTAGTTATGAAAATAACACCGGCATCATTAAAAATAGCCTTCTGTTTTACTTGGATTATTCAGTAACATGTTGACCAGTTAAGATGCACATGTTGGTAATATAAAAATGTGCCACTTATACCGACCATAGTCACATGGATTGCGGTACGTTCCGGTACACGGTAAGAATCGTGGTACGCGGTTCGTGCCTTTCTAAAATTTGGTACGAGGGAGGGTAGGTTCATTTGGAACGCCAATTCGGTACGCGGTACGGTGTACCATGTAGTCCGGTATGCCGTACCATATACAAAACCGAATGTTCATAATCATAACTCATAAGTGTAAATTCATAATCAAAACAAAAAATTCATAATCATATTCATAACTAAAAAGTTTATAATCGAACAGTTACATTCTCGGTCTTTAAAATATTTAACCATCCATATATATTAATAAAAAAAACAATCTTCTATTTTTGAAGATAATATTGAGTTATTGATAGCTAATAATTGAGATAAATAAGGAGATCTCATCTGGTTTTTTTTTTAAATTGAAATTGTCTTTTGGAATCCCGGTACGTGATTTTCTACTATCCGATACACCTTTTTCTTTAATCGGGAACACAATTTTGTAAGTGAAAGTTTGATTTGCCAATCAAACAGGTACGCTTCTATTTTCCAATCCGGACCGCATACCATTGGCGATCGGTACGCTTTTGTACTGCGATCCGGTACGAAACGGTCTGGTACGCGGATCGTGGTGGTGTAGCGTTTCCTGTGACTATGATACCGACACACCAACATCTCGGTTAGTCATCATGCTACTAAACAATCGACATGAAACATAAACCCATCTTTTAATGACCGTTGTGGTATTTTCAAAAAAATGAAAAAAAAAATTATTTTATGTAACTTATGGCTTATTTATGTGTTACTGTCAACTATGAAATTGCAAAAAAGTAAACAATATTTATTTACCCTCAACAAGCTGGCCAAAAGGAGCAAATGCCTCTCTAAGCTTTTCATCAGTAGTGTTTCTATTCAGACCTGCAAATGATGTTCAGAAATAACATCAAGCATCATAATGCAATGTTAAAATCCAATGATAATTAAAAATTTTAAAAATAACATTTATGACCAAAAGGTAATTGTGGATGTTAATCACGTTATGTGATAAGAATCCTATTTGCTCGCACTCATACCAATTTTAAGTAGGTCTGTTTACGATCTGCACCATTAGAGGTGTAAACAAGCCAAGCCAAGCCCGAGCTCGACTAGGCTCGCTCAAGCTCAGCTCGTTTAACATTCTCAGACTTTAAGCTCAATCTCAGGTTATGTCAAGCTCTATTACTATAGTTCAACTTGTGAGTAGTTCTTCAAACTCGAGCTCGGCTTGTTTAACATACAGAGACCTTTAGCTCAAGCTCGGCTTGTTTCGAGCTCTATTACTATATCTCGACTTGTGAGTAGTTTTTCAAACTTAAGCTCGGCTCGTTTTGAGCTCTATTTCTATATCTCGAGCTCGGCTCGTTTTAACTTACAGAGAGCTTGAGCTCGGCTGGTTTCAAGCTCTATTTCTAAAGCTTGAACAGGGGCTCGTTTATTAAACAAACTTATTTTGAGGTTCGAGCTCGGCTCATTTCAAGCTTTTTGTGCGAATATTTCAATTTGTTACATAAAAATAAAATATTTGGCATATAAATAAAGACTGAGTTCCCCTAAATCTGATGATTAAATTTAAAAGGGTTTCAAAGTTAAGTTATAAAGTTACCGCTAATGAAGAGCTTTGGGGCAGTTAGAGTTGAGCTGAATCGAACCGAAGCAAATGGAGAGGTGATAATTGAAGACGATCCGGTAAGAACACGACGGAAAGCCGACGAGAATGCCATTTGGTTGGATTGGATTGAAGAAAGTGGCGGGTGATTTAGGGTTTATTGCTAAAACCCTAGATTCTTTAGAAACAACGACAACACACACTTTTTTCACAGGAAAGATATTGGATATGAAAATGAGTCGGTTATTATATGTATGGCGTGGTTTATTCGGTTAATTCACCACATCCCTAACCTAAGCCAACCTGTGAAACGGTAGCCGAAGACATAACAATTCGGTAAAATAAAAACATATTCGGTTCAAGAAAATCTAGTGAAAGCCACCGATTCATCTAGTCTTCCATCATCACTCTGATACGTCTGAAACTAAATACTGGAGGCGGGAATCAGACTCCCGTCACATGAAACATCAAATCTCTCGCTTACCACTCCACCACCAACTCACTTCCTTAAATTGTATGCTTATTATTATTTGTAAAATATACATATTATATATTATATGACTAGAGACGAGTGAACTTCAATCTGAGCCATAGAAAATACCTGATGTAATCCTGACCATTGATATTGATGTAGCGGTTTTCATGGTGGTTTCTTGGATAACGATTAAAAAGCAGTTAATAATCCATCACGTGTAAATAGCTTGAAGGCGGTTCCAGGCAGAAGAGTGTGAATTAATCCTGGCCGGCCAATATAAATCCAAGATTGAATATTAACCGTTTGATAAGGATTAAAAAGCGGTTACTATTTACTCACATGTTTTTTTTCATCTTCTTTGATCGTGTGCTTCCAATGGCAGTTTCATAACTTTCTCATACGCTCCTGTTAACTCCCCACTCTCCTAAATTTAGGAAACAACCCGCTAAGGTGCGAGAATCAGTTCTCACCACTTCCATCTTCTTCTTCTTCTTCAAATAATATCACGGCTGCTGCATATTTCTCTAATATCTTGAACCTACATATGGTTTCTCCCGCGCTGCAATTAATAATGTTTTCGTGAACCACGTACACCATCACAGAGCATATTCCAGGTTCGTCTTTGTGAACCTACTTATAGTTATGAAACCACGCTCCAAAATCATCATCGTTGACGTGTTTGAGGTAAATATGCATATCTAAACACAATTATCAATCGTTTCAATTAATGAGAGTTTGTTTTTTTACCACGTGATGGTTCATCAAGCTGGGACGCTATTTATTGCGGTACTAAAAAATCTGCTTCTAGAAGCAGTGGTACGCGTTATCACTCGTCTGAGAATCAAGAGAAACACTTAAAGAAATTGACTACATTAAGGTATGATTTAATTGCATATACGGTCAGTTAGGGCATAAATCTTGCTATTGTACACTTATGTATTCAGTAAATTGACTTAATTATTGTCTTTAGTTGTTGTTAATTATAATGGTGTGCACAAAGTTTATAAAACGAGGCACACATGGATTCCTACATTCGAAGAAATCCATACCACCAGTATGATACCTTGTAAACGCACCGTCTTCGATCCCAGGTTTAGAACCCATAAGCGGTTCTCTTGCTTACATTCTCTTTTCTTTTTTCTTTCATAAACGTAAGTATTTGAAGTATTTCCCTATGGACCTTTTAAGGCAACTTGAAAATGTCAAAAAAATAATAAGTGCTGATCACATTTTTCAGGGTATATCTGTCTTTTTCAGTATGTAAATATATATATATTTTTTTTCTTTTTTTTGCTATAGATGAAGTGATTGTCACCATGCACTAGAGGCATATTTAAAATCAATGGGGGTTCAGAGTTACATTTAGGATCTGGTAATTACCATTTTGAATTTCAATTTGCTATTTTCATTTTTTTTATTTGTTTAATCTCAAATAAACTACATTGGATGCATCTGGTTATTGATATTAATTTTTTTATTACTCATGGAATTATTCTTATGCTGATAAAATATAATATGAAGTGCTTTTCTGAGTTAATTTATGTAATTACAATTTCAAAAGTAGAATTGCTATTTAATTTTTTTGTAGATTATTGCTCTAGATTTACAATATGTTGGCTTAATTATTTAGTTATGAATATATATATTGTTTTGCAGAGATATACCATTTGTTTATGCATCAATTCCAATTGTCAAGAAGATTATCTTAACAAAATGTAAAGAAGATGCTGAGATAGCTAAGGTGTGTCTCTATATTTTTGTAGATACCTGAGCTTCAACAAATTGACTGGTCCAACACACAATTCAACCCATACACTAAACTTTGACACCTTGATCAAATACTGTCCATGAATATAGGTTCCTAGGCAACAAGGTTGTTAATGATATACTCGAGTGGCTAAAATCTTCAAATAATTCTGTTTCTATGCTTTTATTGCTTTACTAGGTTTTTGAATATAGTACAGCTTCACCATCAGATCATCAGCATCAAAGTATCAAGCAGTTTTCAGTTCATTGGTTCACTTTTTAATTTGCGTCGGTTATTTATATTGGTGTATGTTTATGTGTTTTTCAGTTCTTTATGTATATCTAACAATATGTTTTGGTTCAAGATGTGTGCTCAATATATATAAATCTTACATCAAATGTGTTTGATTTATACATCAGTGTCCCTAAAAATAATAATTAGGAACATATTTTTTTAGAATATAAAACTTGAATAAATGTGACAAGTAATCATTTACCACTCAACGTCGAAAATATAAATTTACTCTTTGTTATATACATTAACTTGGAACATATTGTTATGTACATATGTTTTGATCATGCAACCTGTCAAAGACTTCTTTTAAATGGCCCAAGTTAATAAAAATACGTTTTTAATGGCCCAAGTTAATGTAAATACGTATTTATAGAGATTCAACTAATACTTCTTTTAAATGGCCCAAGTTAATGCAAATATGTTTTGATCATGTAACCTGTCAAAGACATTATTTTGACTTTGAACTCTTATCACAGGTTTAAATTTATGTTTGTAACATTGAAGACATAGTTAAGGAACACTATTGCATCAACAAATACGCCATATGTGATCTTTTATTACTTTAAACGTTTACAACTCTTTTTTTTAATTTCTTTTTGTTTTTTTTTCTTGCTATGTAAACTCTTATTGATTTATTTGTGCGCTATGTTACATTGTTTACACTAATGTCTGTGTTTTATAATATATATAAGAAAAATACTTACACAAATGTTTCACATATATTGAATTCTTGATTTTAAACTTTTGTAAATTGACAACTTTATTACAATTAATGTAGTCATTACATTTTCATGTTATTCTTCCCGTCCATCGGACGGTAATATACTAGTTATAATGGTTTGTTTAAGTGATGGTAAAATAATGTATGTATAATGTTACCATTACCAAAGCCTTTTTCTACCATAATCAATTAAGTTAAATTATTTACGTTCCATATAGGTGGCGTTTTTACATCAAAATTTTGACATGTCAACTCTTTTAAAATTATAATTACAAAGGTTAGAAAACATAAAATTTATGTATTCAACCCATTTATGAATCGTTGACCTGTTTTATAAGTTTATTACAACGTGTTTATAACCCGTCCACCCATTTATATCAACCTATTTTGATTTATTTTGACAACCATGTTAAATAAGTCATACCGGGTTACACGTCTTTAAATATATGTACGTCATATCGGAAAAACCCTTTAATTTTTCTAAAGGTTATATAGGTTGAAATCTCAATCGACCCGTAAAAATTTTTTGACACTGACTGTCTTTGACCTCTGTGAATTTTTTTACTGGGTACGCCATAATTACCGCACTAAAACACATGATTTATCTTGGTGGGGTACATCAACCAACAACATACCTAATTACACATCTAACAAATCAATGAAAAAGTAGAGATCTCTATTAAAAAATATAGTAATCTTTTCACTAAGGTTTTCATTATCATTTCCCCTTAATTATTGTCACATAAAACACTTTTGAAAATTGAAACCAGAGAAAAATGACACCCATTATTAAATTTAAATACTAATACACCTCACTCACATTTTCTCATAGCAAACAAAGTTTTCAATTCAATACATTTCACTATTCTCTCCTAGCCTCAGTAGTGAGTCCAAACCCGAACGGGTACAACGGGTCATAATGCGGGTCACCAACGTTCATTGGCAACTGATCAACCGACTTGAACCAAGTTCGCGCAAGCTTACCCGTAAAACCATAATCACCAAACAAAACATCCGTGACACCTTGACCCTCAGTTCCCGGAAGCCAAGCAGCCACAAGTGCATCTATAGTTTCCACATACGGCTGCACCACTACTGGCCGGCCCGTGATCAACACTACAACACATTTAACCGAACCACATACCCTCTTGATCGTGCTCGGTCCTGGCTCAGGGATGGTCAGGTTTGAGCTGTCCCCAAATAACTCCGCATATGGAGGCTCACCCACCACAACTATCGAGTAGTCAAACTTATTAGAATTAATAAATGCGGCATCCGGATTCTCGTTGTACACCACTTGAGTTGTTGGATCAACTGCAACTTTTATAGCAGATAATATTGTGGTGCCTGCAAGATTAAAATTTTGTGTCAAGATTTTATAAAGATAATATTTTTAGGTGATTTAAGTGCTCAAGATCAAAACATTGTGCTCAAGATTTTAGAAAGATAATATTTTTATGTGTTTTAAGTGCTCAAGATCAAAACTTTATATTCAAGATTTTATAACAAATAAAATTTTTTAGGTGTTTTAACTTTTAAGTGTTCAAGATCAAAACTTTGTGTTTAAGATTTTAAAAAGATAATATTTTTAGGTGAAATAACTCAATAAGTGTTTATAAGTTGACAATGTACCTATGGTATGATTATTTCCTGAAACGCCTTGCCATTGGATGGTCCATCCTCCACATTGGTAACCAAGATTATCCGCGTGGGACCCGGCAACGAGTATCTTTGATGCCTTCTTAGACAGTGGATTATCTAAAGATTTACCATTTTTTAATAACACGAGAGTTTTCCTCACGGATTCTCTAGCTAGATCACGGTGCTCCTGTTTGTGTGTTCATATAGTCGATAAAGGTTACTTTTCAATAAGTTTCAAGTTATATCATTTAGGATGTTAAATGGTTCGTGTTGGTGGGTCCAACCTAACACGGACCTGGAAATTTGAAACAAACACGACATAAGCCTGAAAAACGTCTCAAACAAAAACCTGAACATGATCACGACCAGTTTAACACAATTTTTTTAATCTTTCTTTTTTTCACATATTTATTAAACTTACAATTTTACAACAAAAATTACAAATGTAATTAAAACAATTACATTTAAGTTATAAAATTGTATGTAAATTTCTGTTTTAAGTTTTAAATTTGAAATTTGGGCATAACTTACCTAACAATTTACTTGATACCATAAAACACATTTAGAGAGATTAAAAAAAAACGGGTTAAATGTGTCAACCCAAGAACCGGGCAGGCTGACTCAAACACAACCTGATTAGCTAAACAGGTCCACTGTTTCGACCCGAAACAGACCCGGACCCATTTATCCTAAACCCAAACCAAAATGAGTTAGGTCTGTGTCGTGTTTCATGTCATGTCAGAAATTTACACAAATGCTGACTCGGTTTAATACCTGAGATCCGAGGTACTTAGCCATGCTGTAATCCGCCAACGGGTTTTCAAACAAACCCATGGTGAACTTGACCCGTAGAATCCTCTTAACCGCATCGTCTACACGGCTCATGGGTATAAACTTATTCTTGACTAGGTAAGTTAGACGAGTGATGAACTCTTGGTAGTTGAATCCTATCATGAACTGTATATGGTCAACATGTTAAAAAGACTTTAAAAAGTCAAACCTTTTAAGAATATCACAAGGAAACCAACCATGTCTATGCCAGCATTCATCCCGGCTACGATAGAATATGTATAGTTAGCATTTGGTGGATTAGTGATCCTATCTATCCCTTGAAAATCAGATATAACAAAACCCTGAAGTCAAAGTCAACACAAAAGCTTATGACTTGATGCATATTTGTTTAAAAATTGAAGTCATTTAATGTGATTCAAGAAGCAGATATTTACTCTGAAGTTGAGTGTGTTTTTAAGGTAATCAGTGACAAGGTAACGGTTTGTGTGCATTTTAACTCCGTTCCAACTAGAATACGAGGTCATAATAGTAGATACACCCTTGATGATTGAATCTAAGTATGCTGGCATGTGTATACTAAATAACCCTTTCGCGTCTATGATCGTGTTGCCCTGGTCTTTGCCTAAGTGGGTCCCACCGTCACCCAAATAGTGTTTAGCGCACGCTGCTATCTTTGTTCTGTGCAAAATGAAATCAATGCATGTGTTGAAAGTAACCAAAATCTCTTATTAATACATAAAACCTTCTAAATTTTCTTATTAAAGATTTAGATTAAAATCATAACGATATTGTCTTTGTAATCTTAAAGCATTAACTGTTAACAAAAGATGGACGAAAAATATGTTTGTAGGTTAACGCAACTTGTTTTGACCCGTTACCGCCCACGATTTCAGATGTTTAAAAGCTAAGACAAAAGCTTTTGTTTTTTAATCATAGATATTAAAACAGAAGTAAGCACTACATCAAGATCAAAGACTAAATCTTTAAACCATGTCAGCCTTTCAAGATTATAGCATGTAACATCCCGAAATTTCAAGATAATATTAATTATATTACTTAATCATAGAGGGAAAGTTTACTCGGGTTATCAGGAAATAAATAAAAGAATAGGGGTTGGTATGGGTCGGGCTAGTGTCGGGTAATGGACGTTGGTTATGGATTTGGATTAATTGAGATAGGTTAAATGAGAATGGGATTTCGGGGATATAAATACCCCCAAAATCCCAAAATTTATTCATTTTCACCAAACTCCCTAACACACACACCACACACATACCGCCGCCGGACCGAAGGCAGATCCGGGCAGATCCGGCAGACCCGAGTGAGAGAGAGAGCGATTAGTGGTGATAAGCAAGTAAACGAGATCCAAACAAGCTCAAAAAGGTATGATTCTTGATCTTTGAAGTTTAAAGATCCGAGCTTTTAGTGTATAAACGACCGAAAATGGTCGGGAAGCGTAGTGGGTGATGTTGAACCGTAACAAGGGTGTTAAAATCGCTCGAAATGTTGGACAGAAACCGAAACTGCGGCTATCTGGGCAACTTCGCTTTCATCTGGGCAACTTCGCCTTCATCAGGGCAACTTCGCCTTCAACGCGACGAACTTCGCCTGCAAGCTAAGTTCGCCTGATGAACTTCGCCTGCAAGCGAAGTTCGCCTGATGGCAACTTCGCTGTAAAGTTAAGTTCGCCTGATGATAACTTCGCCTGAAGCCAAGTTCGCCTAAGGTTTAACTTCGCCTGAAGCCAAGTTCGCCTAAGGTTTAACTTCGCCTGAAGCCAAGTTCGCCTAAGGTTTAACTTCGCCTGAAGCCAAGTTCGCCTAAGGTTTAACTTCGCCTGAAGCTAAGTTCGCCTGAGGTTTAACTTCGCCTAAAGCCAAGTTCGATTAGAAAATAAATTAAAAACCTAATGGAAAATGTGTTAAGACAGTTAATGTAAATAAAATTTTTCCAAGCTGACCTGGCAGCTCGACCCCAGCCAGGGGCTCTGCCCCTTGGACCCTGCTAGGGGCTGCCGCCCCTAGACCCCGCTGCCAGGGGCTGCCGCCCCTAGACCCCGCTGCCAGGGGCGCTGCCCCCGGACCCCCGTTCGTTGTGGGTAGTAGTTAAGACTGGAAAGATGATATGAGTAGTGATAGTTGTTTGATACGTGTAACTTGTACAGTCAGCCGAGCTCAGTTAAAGAAGGGATTTACAGCTATCAGAAGAAAGAAGCAGAGTTCAGGTGAGTTTCTAGCCCCATTCCTTGTTATGTTTTCGGGGCTGTGTGCATACTCGATGTGTTGTTAATACATTTATCCTAAGTGATAAGTGTATGTCATATGTGATATGTGTGATAGATATGAATGATTGTTTGTCGGTACGCGAACGATCTTCGGATATTGCGCGTACTGTCAGGTTAAAAGTAAAGGTACGAATATTATATATCGAAGATGTATGAATATTTCAAATGAATACTTGTCGGGGCGTGAACGATCTTCGGATATTGCACGTAACGACAAGGGGTATGGTTGTTAAATGAATGAGGTAAAGAATGCCTAGAGTGTTCTTATGTTATAATGTAAGTATGTGTATATAGGCACACGAATGGCATGTGAGTTCTACGTTCGACATAGTAAATTAGGATGGCAAATCCCTCTAGCTTCTGTCGGACATAGACTCGGCTGGTAATGGCGTAGTTAAGGACTGC
Organism: Bidens hawaiensis; assembly: GCF_021521415.1. Lineage (NCBI taxonomy): Eukaryota > Viridiplantae > Streptophyta > Magnoliopsida > Asterales > Asteraceae > Bidens > Bidens hawaiensis. The sequence goes on along the minus strand of NW_027499754.1, from coordinate 27,372 downwards.
GAGCCTTATACGTGAAGTAGATGATATATGTAAACGTAGATAAGGACTGCGAACCTTATACGTAATGTAGATAGGCGTCAGCATAGGAAAGGACTGTGAACCTTATACGTGCTGTATTTGTAGCATAGGGGAGGACTGCGAACCTCGTACGTGCTATGAATTAGGTTGCAACATAGGGAAGGACTGCGAACCTTGTACGTGTTGTGGATGTATTTCAGCATAGGAAAGGACTGTGAACCTTATGCGTGCTGATTTTGTAGCATAGGGGAGGACTGCGAACCTCGTACGTGCTATGAATTAGGTTGCAGCATAGGAAAGGACTGTGAATCTTATACATGCTGATTTTGTAGCATAGGGGAGGACTGCGAACCTCGTACGTGCTATGAATTAGGTTGCAACATAGGGAAGGACTGCGAACCTTGTACGTGTTGTGGATGTACTATGGTATAGGGAAGGACCGCGATCCTTGTACGTACCATAAATGGTGAACATAGGTAAGGACTGCGAACCTTGTACGTGTTCACGACCTTGAGTACAGGTATAGACGGTGAACTATGAACGTACTCTCGGTAGACTGAGGTTAGTGATTGTAGATATGTATGTATGTATGATAGCATGTATGTATGTAGAACAGAAGGGTAACTAGTGAAGTGTGGATATGTATCTACATATATGTATGTATGTGTATGTATTGTATGGCGTTCGATTAACTAGAACTCACTCAGCGTAGCTGACTTTTAGTATGCACGCAGGTGAGCTGATTATAGAGTTAGCATGAGGTTGACACACGGCATGGATTGAACGGCTGGCATCTGAAGAAAGAAGTAAAGATGTTTTAAATATAAAGTTTTGTGTTATGGTATCAAAGAAAAGATTTAATGTTTGTAACAAATGATTGATGTTTTATATTCCGCGAAAAGTTTTAATAAACTCTGATTTGAAGGACTGTGTTTATGAGTAAATCCGACGCTAAAGTAGGGCTACCGGGTTCAGGGCCTTACATAGCAAGTGGAAGACATGGCCCATAGCATTAGCAATTAAAGTCTCATTTTTCTCAAAACAATCATTGTTGACCTAAAGTGCATATAGTTGACCAATATGGGTCTAATGATATCTTTCAAATTTGTGCGTATAGCATGACATCATTCCTAGTAGGGGTGTGCATGGGTCAAACCAAACTAAAAAACGAAATTTCAGTTGAGTTTTTAAAAAATGTTCGGTTTCGTTTTTTGGGTTTCAGTTTTTTCTGTTTTGGTTTGGTTCGGTTTCGGTTTTTTGGCTTGAAATTTTTGGGACGAAAAGAATTGGCCCAAAAGAATTAAATTAGGCCAAATCTTTTGTTAACTAATACCTAATTGATTATTATACATTTTTGCTAAGTTACTTAAAAAAAACTAGGTTCAGTTCGGTTTCTATGAAAACATAACCAAACCGTCGGTTTTTTTTTTCCGGTTCGGTTATCTTGGTTTCGGATCAGTTTTATCGGTCATGCACACCCCTAACTCTTAGGTAGTTTATACTAAAAAGGTCAACGAACTTACTGTCCACCGACAAAAGGAACACCCTTTCTTGAACCAGCAGGGATATCTCCTTGTAAGCCCGGTATAATATCAGTAATCAACTTAACAATTTTCGGATCTTCGCTATAACTCTCGTAGCAACGACCCCATCTCGGATCTCTACACACCTATTTAGCAAAAACTAAAATTTATTAAAAAGATTGCATCTTTTTACATTAGCAGTAAAAGCAAGCAGTAACTTTTATTCAACTTACTGCAATACAAGGTGAAAAGGTATATTGTATGCCAGTGGCTCTAACTTCAAGTGCAGTTACAGCTCCAATCTTCTTAAGCAAAACAGGATCCCTGTTCAGTTGTACATTATGCATTGAAACTTGTACATTGTTACTAATTATACATTACTAATTACTTGTCAATATGTTTTTTCTTAAAAGACTTGCCTGGTAACTCCAAGACCAATATTATGAGGAAAGATTGTAGCTTTATAAACATTACTATGACCATGAACAGCATCAATCCCATATATCAATGGTATCCCCAAACGAGTCGATAACGCGCCTTTTTGGAGATCGTTGACCATGTCCACCCATGTTTTTGGTGATGCTTGTTCTGCTGGAAGACTCCCTTGTATTGGCACAGTCAAAACACTCCCTGAATATTGTCACAAAGTTATTATTTAAAGGTTGATTATATTAAAGAACAAAGGATATAATAATTAGAGGTTTGCATGAATTATTGTTGTACCAAGAAAGTACTTCTTGATGACATCATTGGATACAACTGATCTATCAGCTTGAGTCATCTGGCCAATCTTTTCTTCTAATGTCATTCTTTTCATTAAATCTTTAATCCGAACACCGATACGTTGTTTCGGATCTTTGTATTTGAAGTACTCAGCTTCAGCAGCCATGGAAGCCCACAAACACATGATCATAATCATCAAAACTGAAGCTTTCCACATGTTCTTGACATTCATTGTGAATTTGGAGTATGATCTTCCTATTTCAAGAATGATGATATTTAAAGAATATGCAAAACTTTTCCAACATCAAGCTTCATTTTTTATAATTTCAAGAGCCAAATAATGTGATTTTAAACTTCAAAACTGACAACAAAGTTAATGGATAAAGACAAATAATTGAAATCAGCACTGATATGTGACAATTGGCACAACAACAACAACAAAAAAAAAAATAATAAATCTGGGAAATTGGAATTTTTAAGCAATAAATACATATATTGAAGAAATCAACAATGAAGAATTGAAGATGCCATAAATATTGTGGGAAGTATTTACTTACAGAGATGATGGATGAGAGAGCCTGCAGAGAGTGAGAGAACTTATTCTAAAGTAAATTAAACAAAAATGGTCCAAATATATATAAAGTTATGAAAAATGATTCTTGTAAGTATAAGTTTGAGTCTTACTTAATATGGGTAGTTATTTAACAAAGTGTTAAACCTTAAACAGGAAAACTTTACCCTTTTGTTTTATTTATTACATATAAAGTCTATCTGAACCATTTTTGTAGTGATTGTATTATTGTAATATATCAAACTTTGTTATAAGGTTTTATTTGGAATAAGTATTTGATGAAAGGGAAGAAATTTGTTACAGTTGTGAACATAAGATGTTGTTAGGCGTGCAGCCTTGCACGCAAAACCCATATTTAATCTTAATTTAATGTATTATCATGGAGTACTTGTAAGGCCCCATTGCCGGTAGCCCTACTTTCGTGTTGGGTTTACTCATAAACACAGTTCTAAATATCAGAGTTAATTAAAACATTCGCGGAATATAAAAGCTTTCATAAAACATTTCATAGCAAAACACATCTTGTCTTAAAACGTCATCTTATCTTTCAAAATAAACAAAACATTAAACTTAAACGTCTTGAGTCTTCTGATGCCAGCCTCTTATTCAGTGCCACGTGTCTCCTCAAGCGAGCTGCCTCATCCTACTCACCTGCGTGCATACTAAAAGTCAGCTACGCTGAGTGAGTTCTAGTTAATCATACATTATACAATACACACAAACTTATATTCTTTCATTCATACTTTCATACTTTCTTTTGTATTAACTTGCTTTCATATCTTACGTTATAAAGAGCATTAAGCCCTACATTCCTAGAGTATTATTAGGGCTCGGTACCCTCCTTCCTCGAGTATTATTAGGGCTCGGTACCCTCCTTCCTCGAGTATTATTAGGGCTCAGTACCCTCTTTCCTCGAGTATTATTAGGGCTCGGTACCCTCTTTCCTCGAATATTAGTAGGGTTCGGTTCCCTAGTTCTCGAATATTAGTAGGGTTCGATTCCCTCTTCGTTACCATACAACCATACATCATACCTCGAGTATTATTAGGGCCCGGTACCCTCTTCGTAACCATACAACCATCATTTCCTTCTTTTATTAACTTTATCACATTCATACACATAAGCATACATATCATACTTACCTTATACATAGCGTTATAACCTGACAGTACGTGCAATATCCGAAGATCGTTCACGTACCATCAGGCAATCATTTATACATTTCACATTATTCACATAAGGCATACATTTATCTCTTAGGATAAGCGTATTAACAAACATATTGAGTATGCACACAGCCCCGAAAACATAACACATAAATGGGGCTAGAAACTCACCTGAATCCTGTTACGCTCTCCGTTAATCGTTATTCCCTTCTTGAGCTGTGCACGGCTAACTGTATAATATTTACACGTATCAATTAACTACTACTATTCATGTTGTATTTCTATCTTTATATAACCCACAACGAACGGGGGTCCGGGGGCAGCGCCCCTGGCAGCGGGGTTCTAGGGGCGGCAGCCCCTAGCAGGGTCCAAGGGGCAGAGCCCCTGGCTGGGGTCGAGCTGCCAGGTCAGCTTGGAAAAATTTTATTTTCATTAACTGTCTTAACACATTTTTCATTAGGTTTTTAATTTATTTTTCTAATTTGCTAGCTCCAACGAACTTATCATTAAGCGAACTTAACAATAAGCGAACTTACTGTAAGCGAACTTGTATTAGGCGAAGTTATCAGTTAGGCGAACTTAGCCTTAGGCGAAGTTATCAGTTAGGCGAACTTAGCCTTAGGCGAAGTTATCAGTTAGGCGAACTTAGCCTTAGGCGAAGTTATCAGTTAGGCGAACTTGCCTGCAAGCGAAGTTAAGCTTGCAGGCGAAGTTAAGCTTTGCAGGCGAAGTTGTGCAGCAGCCCCGCTGTTCATCCTTAATCCCTAAAATCATCATCGTTTTAACGTGAAACTCTTGGATACGATATTTAACCAACTCGCGATCAATCCTATGGTCGTTTTTGGATATGGTTTGACCCGAAAACACGTAAAGTTTGGGCATTTAAGTTCAAAAACGTTCAATACTAGTGTTAAGGGTTCATTAACCGAGCCGTTTCCATTTTCAGGTTCATTACACTCGTATTTATCATCAAGTTTACAACTTTATGTTTCGTTTATACCCGATCTACTCTCGTTCTAAGTTTCAATGCTAAACGTTTATAAAAACGTAAACTTTAAGATCAAAACGTACCTTTTATACGTTCGGTGTGATCGCGGTTTGCTTGGTTATCTCGTATATTGAAGATCTAATAGTGGTCGGCTTGATTTTTTTGGACTCGAATCCGCTCCCTCTCTCTCGGCCGTATGAGGTGTAGTGTATGTGTGTGTTTTTGAGTGTGTAGAGATTTATGAAAGATGGAAATGATAGTTAGGGTTTTAGGATGGTTTAAGGGGATATTTATATCCCTTAAGCCCATGGACCTAAGGCCCATTACCCTTAATTCATCTTAATTAATCTAAGTCCATGATCCGTTCTTGTTTAATATTAGCTAATATTATTAAATACCGGACCATTCAACGAAATCTTTCTTTAATTTAATATTATAAAATTTAGGATGTTACAGTACTTAAACAAAAAAAAGTCATACTTTAAATGACATAAGCCTTAAATCTTCATGAAGTAATATAAATATATCATATCCTAAGTTATGTATATGGCCATTAACTGACCCATTCATATTTTCATATATTTCTAGCTTTCATATCTTCATTTCATATATTTATACATCCTTTAATGTATTTATACTTCCGTTTATTTAAGTAAAAGTGGCACAAGATTGATTTTGGTTATTAACCAAACTAAAAACCGACAAACTAACCGAATAAATTGAACCGATTACCCAAAAATTGATTGGTTAATTTGGTTGAGGCTAAAACCGAACTGAATGGCTATGTCATCTAGTCGTAATAATAAAATACCGAAGAGACTTACTTTGCAAGTACACGGTTGCTCTGATGACAATGAGTTGCAAAGCTTAAAGCTTAAAATCTTTATGAGTTGGTGATCATTAATATTTGATTATGGCTATCCATTTAAACATAACGGATTATACTCTTTTACTTTGTTTGAATTTATTTATTTTCTTAGAGGTTAATTCAACTTTATCCTCTTTACACTATTGAAAATGTGTCTATTATAATTAAAATAATATATAGATACTTTCATTAATTGTGTGGAAAAATACAATTAATAAATGTTTTAATTATAATAGACCCATTTTGAAATACAATTTTGAAATGTAGTTATTTTATAGCAACGAGAGGAACTAATTAAAAGTATAAATTATTTAACTCTAAAAATAAATGTTTTCATTATAGATTGGTAGAAATAAATCTACTTTGGAACAATAAAATATATTTGAAAAAAAAGAAACTGATACATGTTTATTTGATAAAGATAGAAAATATATTTTTCAAAAACATATTAAAAGCATAAATTCTAATTTTTTTTTTCGGAATATGTTTTAATTTATCAACAATATTTCACTAATTTATACTCTAAAGTTAATTAAAATATCTATAACTTTTTAAAGAGAGTTAAGTTTTTATAAAAAGAATTTAATTATTTACATTATATTATGTTTTATTTTAAAAGTCGAGTATAATTTTTGTATAAAGAAGAGAGAACGTATAATTGTATAAAAGTAGTAATTAAATTTAGTTATAAATTATAATTATTAAAGAAGAGAGAACGTATAATTGTATAAAAGTAGTAATTAAATTTAGTTATAAATTATAATTAATATTTTAAAATTAAAAAAAAAATTGAAGACATGACATGAGTCCATCTTGGTATTACCCAATAAGAAGAAGAGTGAAAAAACACATAAAGCATTAAAAACACTACTTTGGTAAATATTTTTGAATGAGCACTATATTGATAAATAGTTTTTCCACCAACACCCTTTTATAAAAAAACTCACAGAAAATGAATTACAAGAAAGGTAAAATGAATGTCACACAAATGTATATTAATCTAAACAAGTATCTTCAACTATGTTCTTCAATAGTGTATTTGATATTTGACTACCAAACCTGAACAAGCTATGGCGGTTAGATGGTAAGCTTCTTGTTCGACTCAGGTTTCTCAAATTAGATTTCAAGTCTCCCATAAGAGAAACTGTATGTTTTCGGGGTAGATAACAACAGTAATGAAAAAATCATTTCATAATATTGTAAAAACGGAAAGAAAAGGGTGAAGGAGGGTCAAACCCGCAACCTCCTCCACGATCCTTAACCAGCTGAGAGGTTTACAACTTGTGAACTTATTCCGAAGAAAAATATGTAACTTATACAACACACAACAAACAGATGGTGGCGTGGGTGAAGGAGGTGCACATTTTAATAGCCGAGCCAATTCCTTTTAAGTAGAAGGTGTTAACGCATAATTGGTTATATTAACCCGACGTTGCTAATTGTAATATGTATAATTGGTTAAACTGTTATTGGATCGCACTTCAAAAGATGGGATTACCGGATTACCAACCTCCCGTGAGTTATTTTTAAATTTTGTGGATTACTTTATTGTACAAGACAAAGTTGAAGAACAAATAATAAATTTACCATCCTCATTTGTCATCTATTGAATAAATTTGACAAAAAAATGTCTTGTAGACCATTGGGAACTAAAAGGTTATATTTAATTTAAATAAAATGGTGGTTTAAAATTTTAAGAAATAAATTGGTGACCGAATATTTTATGGAGATTTGACTATTTGTCACTATGCTAAACAAACTAAGCATGCAAACCAACAGAAAATTAATTAAGCAAAACAACTAAAAATAGTATTTAAAGCCGACTGGCTTGTTTTTATTGATAAAATTTTTTATATTAAAGAGAAGTCTATCATATATATCTCATTAAACTCAAAACGATTACAATAAAATAATAGACAAACGGGCAACAAGCTGCGTCGTCACCCCCCTTTTGAATGGCAAAACAAATCATACTAAAAGCGAAACTTTGGGACTTAGGAGCCAAACAAGTATCATGCACAACACCCTGAACCCTGCTCAGAAAATTCACAGCCTTGGCTTCAGAAAACCTAATGTATCAAAAGTAAATGGGAGAAACACATGTTGATTTTCTAAACAAGCTTTCTCGTGTTTAATAACTTTGCCCGATTCAAGCTTGTTTTGTAACTTTTTAATGCATATGTTTTAATTCTTAATAAAACAAATAGTAACGGTGATTATTTACAAGAATAAACATCTAACCATCTCACAAATAATATTTAGACTAATATACATTTTTTAAAAATCGGAAAAAAATCTTGCAATATGTCAAACATGGATCACTTGTGTAAATTTCTCTTCAAAAAGTTAGAGAAATAAAATTTTAGTAAAACATAATTAAGTAATGTAACCTACTACTAGAATTACATAAATTGATACAAAATAGCAAAATTTTACAAAAACAAATTATTTATTCATCACTGAAATTCAATACTTAGCGTCATAAATTGATATATAAGTGTATTGACAGTCCATTAACATTAGTGACACTTGAACACAAGAACACCTCTTCTTTTTTTGAGTTAAAACTTATATATTTTATCGTACCATTTGATGGGTTAAAAATGAAGTCTTTGGGTTAAAACTTATATATTTTATCATATCATTTGTTTTGAATTATTTATTTAATAACTAATGTTAGTTATGCAAAATAAAGTATTAAAATGTATATATGACTTTTTGACGCATAAAACATGATGTTAACCTTTATGAAATTAAAAGCGTTTTTTTCCAAAAAAACTATGAACTTAAATACTTAAAATGGAATGATGGGACAAATAGACTACTTCTCAATGAACCCACAGTGTCATAAGCTGGCCATGGCCTCCTTGTATAGATATATATAGTTAATAGTAATACGTTATAGTATATGCATATAAAGAGTTCATTAAATAACTTAGAAGATACTTATATAACTTGAATACATCTGTTTAGGTCTTCAACTCGTTTCGGTTTGATATACCTCTCAACAATTTATTATTTAAAGCTGTTTTAATCGTAAATGACTACATTTATTTCACAAATTACCTTCTCTACCATCTTGTAATTAATGTTGTGAAGATATCATCTTGAGATCCATCTAAAAGGACAGTTCCATACGAGTCAGCTTAGTAATAAACTAGACTCGATCGTTTTCCCATCTTACCAAGTCCAAGTGACAAGTGACGGTAGGTAACGACAGTGGCACCCCCACCGACGCAACCTAATGCAACTTCCAAAATCATGAATGGCCCTAGGTTCAGTTTTTAAGGCTTACGATCCTCACACACCATTTTTTTTTCATATACGGCTCGTATAGGGCTATACAATCGTACAACACCTGATTGTGTCAGTTTGTGTCTGATGTTGTCAGTCATCGTTTATAGTTCCTCGTATAGCCCTATATGGGTCGTTTAAGCATATACGGGTCGTATAGACAATTTTTTTGATGACCATATATTTAATATATGTGATTTATGATTTTAACATTATACGTAGCCATCATCTAGATATATTATCTGACTTGCACCATATTTTTTTTATCAATTTTAGCCGTTCTCCTTTTCGACATTTTCATGTGTTGTTCACTTATATAGAATTATGTTTTATATTGAAAAGTTTAATGATATGATATTTTAGAATAAAATAAATTGTCTGTTAATGCTTACATAACACGCTTGGCTAAGATATTTGTAGTTGTACCTAAGAACATTCGTTTAAGATTATATTATGTTACACTTTATAATAGTCCATATACAATAGTCTATACGGGTCGTATAGCACTATACGGCTCGTATAGGTTCGTATAGTCGTTTTCCGGCAGCGATTAACAGTGGCCAAAAGCCAGTCTGAATTTTTCTGCAAATATTTTCTATGCGGTCGTATAGCCCTATACGACCATATAGGTTTTATGGTTTTTCAGGAGAAATACGAGCCATTTTATGCCTATACGGCTCGTATAGGTCTATACGGTCGTATAAGCTGCAAAAAACTGTTTTTTTGTCCCTTGTCAGTCATTCGTACCCTATACGGCCCGTATAGGCCTATACGAACCGTATAGACATGTGGAGGTGGTGTATGAGGATCACATCCCTTTTTTAAACATCATTACTTTGCCAAGTCTACTCCGAACTTTAGAGTCCAAATTGTAGGTTTAATTTTTCAAAAACCGATCCGTTGTGACCCTAACCTAATTTGGTTCGTTTTCACCCGTTCCAAATTAAACCTTTTTTTTAATCTGCTCATCCCGCACTGCCCATTCTGGCAGGCTTATCTTAGACCCTTAAATGTGTAACAATCATCATATCTTGCAACTTTTGGTCCCCCATTTTAGAGTTCTATCTTTAAACACTGTAGAACAGACTCCCCATCAGAAGAGTCCGGCATATTGCCATTCAGATCTTCTGTTTGCCTTCTACCACATGGCACTAGTTCCAATCCGTCTAAAGAATCTTTAACATCCTGCTCAACACAAGCCTGAGTTTTAATAACATCCAAACCCTCTATAGACAGCCTGTTACCACAAGGTTCCGCGTCATCCTCAACAGAACACTCTTTCACCTGCTTTTTAGCCACAGGTTCCACATCCGAATCATCATTGTTAACCCATCGATAATCACGCTTTTGCTGATTATTCTCACTTTCCATTTCCCCAACATTACTCACCACCACCACACAGGCCTCCCCTTCTATCATCCTAAACTCGAATATCACAAAAATTCACAATGAATGACAGAACTCTTAACCATCAACAAAATAACTATAGCAACCAAAACATAAACCCTAATTCCTAAATTAGGACTCAAAACCTCACTGAATACTCTCTCAAAACAACTGAATTACACCATTCCACCTCTAAAACCACTTATACAACACTCCAAAACACTCCACTCATTAATCAACTCAAACTCATCAATCAAAACCTTCCGAATTCGATATTCGATAACGATAACAAATTAACCGCTCAAAAGCCAATCCACAAGGACCACAACAACTTCTTCCAGGCAATACAAATTCAATCAACGAAACAACTAGTGAAAACCTAGCAATATCAATCAATCAATCAACCGATAAAACGTTTCATCATTCATTCATGCATCTATGTATGAGTAATTGTAATTGTAATTGTGTATAACATATATATATATATATATATATATAGATCTAGAATGAATTATGTAAAAGAGTGAAGAGAAGAGGAAACTAACTAACCGTAATTGATGGAATTTGAAAAGCTAGGGTTCGAAATATGCATCTGGTTTTTACAACGAATAGAGCGGCAACTAACGAAAACTGAATTTATATTCGCGGGAGTAACAAAGAATGAAACAAAGACTCGTGAGATATGGGAAATGAATGCGCGAGATGAGATGAAAGGTGGATGGATAGGGTAAAAGCCGGATGATTGGGTCCTAGATACAACCAACGTGCTGGATGTTGCCACGTGGTGTTACGGTATCTTTGATTGTGAAATGGACGGTTTGGATTGAGAAGTGTAACTGTTGTAGGCTAAATTTGATGTAGGCGTTGGAGTTTGGGTCTATCGTAAAACTAGAGTTATGATGGCTTAGGAATTTCATCTTTTTCAAAATTGAAAGATTTTTTTTAAATGGTGAACGAATCCTTTAAACGAACTACTAGTTAAATTCAATACATCATGATATACTCGTTTTTCGATTCAAAAAAACTCTTATCTAAGACTAACGTCCATAAACACTCATGCGAAAGCACGGCCGTACGATAAGATAAAATCCTTTCGATTAAAAATTTGAAGAATAAAGAGGTGAAAATGTTTTATAGAAGAAAGAATTTTGTGTGCGTGTTTTTTAGGTGATTTTTTATAATAAATGGTGGATTCTAAAGTTGTACAGGTAGCATGTGTTGTCAGCTATTGTTTGGTGATATGAAAGTTTTGTCGGTGTTCAATCATCTCAAATGATAGAACTAGTTTGAATATTTTAGAATTTGTCATTTTAATTGTCAAATGGTAGATCATAATATATTCAACTATTTTGGTTCAGATGGTTGTTAACCTACAAAACTTTTATGTCACCATACCAGAATTGGTAGTACAATTTTACCTTTAAAGTATAAACCAAAATCATCAATTCTTTCCCTTACAAACCATTTAACCCCCTTTTCTTTTTCCTATTTTCAAAATAAAAAATCGATAGGCTAAGCTCTATATAGTTATCCTTTTTAATGACATTATTGAAATCTACTTTTTTTTACCTTTTACTTTTAGACAATACGAATGCAAAATGGTAGCTCAAGTATAAGAGATGGTAAAAATCTTTTGTAAATCGTACTTCATACATTTCTCAAATAATTTGCATAAAAGGTGTGGCAAAAAACTTGTCCATGTTCCAAAACCAGACCAGTTGAAGCAAATCACACCAACATAAACGGAAGGCTAAAAAATATTAAACCAAGGACCATACCATGCGGTACCCGTTCATGGTGGTATCAAGTTCGTGTATCACTAATTTGGTCCCAAACACGACCAAAAACCAAACTCAAAACCTTTGGGCAGGCCCCACCCATTGCCTGCCAGATAAGGCATTGGCTTTGGGCTTCCATTGAACCATTATGTCTAGGTCTTCAAGTTTATACGGGTTATGTATCATATTTTTTAAAGTTAGGCTTTTTTTGTTAAGAACTTATTGATGTGCCACAAGTTAAAGAGTAAGGCATATGTCATTAATGATTCATCCTTATATTATGATACACAAGATAAATAAAAATAAGGACATAAGCTAATGGCGGCCGATAGTTAAAATCTTAGATTATTTATAGTTAGATTTTTTATAATGTCAAACAGAATTCGAAAATTTGAATCGGATCATTCTAAAATGTTAAAGAAACAAAAAAATATTATAACTTCGGCAACTATAAACTTATTAGTTTATCATTGCCGGTCTCAGGCCCGAGAAAAGGAAGAGGGTTTACATTAAATAAATTTTTAAAAATGCCTCAAAAATTTAATTCGTTTTAGGCCTCCACAAACGTTGAGACAGTCCTGAATTTGGCTAGTTCATATCTTCACCTTAACAGTGTTTTTCCATCCAAAAAGAAGAAAAAATAACCCCTAATGCTATAGCATGTGATCCTCAAAATTTTGTGTGTGTGAATATTCAAAATGTAACATGTTTAGGGAAGTTGAGTAATTACATATCATAATGGTGGGTGCTATGCCTTGACTACGACCTTAGAAATTAACATAATCTGTATGATGTGTTAACGGGACAATTAAAATTATTATTTAGAGATGTTGACGCATTTATAATCATCAAAATAAAGATGCAATGGATCTTCGGGTAACAACTAAATTACACATGTCAAATACACACACACAAGGAGTAAGTACATAGGTATGAGTAGTGAAGTGAAACTAAACAAATAGGCCACGGCCAATTGTTTTTCATAAACTTCAAGAACTATTATACTTCTTCAAGCTCTGACAACATTTGTAATCAATTGCAAACTTACACTCAACCCCTTGGACAAATGAAAGAGGATGTGGGTGATCATGAAACTTATGAATGCTCCCAAACTTGACATTTGAGTACCAATAAACATGGGTTCTAATTCGGGAAAAAGTTTCGGTTTCACAGCAAAGTATTAAAGGAGCACAAGCAACACTCATCACAGTGATATTGTTTTGAATTTTTGATTATTAAGTTTGTTTCCAATTTGGCATTATCTTGCATCAATCAGTTTAATTATATTGTTTTGAATTTTGATGCTAATTACTTGCATTTTACTTTCTTGTGATGGTTGTGGTTTTGGGGTGTGGACTATCAAGATTCTTAAGTTAATGGCAATTTAGTAACTCCTAATTTAAGGTTAAGTTCAGATTCAAGCGGAGTTTAGGTTGTTCTGCTTTCAGCTGGGATATTAGTATGGCACAGTTGACTACTAGATTTGCTGGACTTGCAATGGCGTATACAGGACCCACTCGGTATTTATCGTTCTTCTATTTATAAACTAAGACAAATAACAAATTGTTCTAATTTGTAAATGGTAAATGCAAAACTTTTTGTACACACAATATATATAGAACTATAAATGTAATACATTATTTCACACTCGTTATATACATATTGCTTAACTTTTATTGTTTCTTTTATTATTTGGATCATCCTGTGTATTCTAAAACTAGTTACATATATAATAGAATCACAAGGTGAAAAGGAGACCCCTTCTCCCAATCTAACTCAACCAATTTTAAAAATTTCCCATATTCTTCACCCAAGGGAACGATAGTTGTCTTATACTCCGTATCTTTTTTGATTCTAGTGATTTACCTCGAGAGCATAAATCGATGGGATGCACCCACTACTAACAATTTGTATACATAGCATGAAATTAGTATATGTTCCACACCGACTCTAGCAATTCCTCACAAAACAGACATCTTTTAGTTTCATTAAGAGTCCTTTGTTTACATAGCTCATTCACGGTTACGATTCTACCCATCTTCGCCTTCATGGGTACCCATTTGTACCAATCTATTGCAAAAACCGACTCCGGTTCCCTTTGTTTGTAATTCCATCTGACAAGATTTAGAGCTAAATTTACTTCTATTTTTTTTGGCCTTCAACTTCTAAGCAAATTTAACTTTTACATTTATAAGTGAACATATTTTAAAAGTTGCATCATTTAGTTTAATGTGCATTTGGTAGGTGATAATCTACACATTTATGGATAGACAAATATAAACGATAAACACTATTAGGCCTTCCTGATCTTGATCTTGGCGGTTTCTACATTAAAAACACCGCCCCTCCTAAAGCCCAGAAAATTTTGGCGAACGCCTTATATGGTGAAATCGTCAAGACAGTTGAAGAGAAGTTCGCTTTGTCCCCGCGGCAGCGAGCTGTGTTTGAGTGTTTACGTGCCCCTCATGCTCAGGATTTCCTGTCAGTTGTTCCCATTGAAGGTTTAGGGCAACGTATGTCGGCAGTGGAATATTGGGCTATCCTCAGATATCGGCTGATGGTACCCCTTTTCCCGGTTGATGACCCGTGTCCCGTATGTCGGAAGGCTTGTTTGGATTCTTTTGGGGAGCATGCAGTCCATTGCAAAGAATTACCGGGCTTTAAATATCGACATGATCTAGTTCGAGATGTGCTTTACGACGTCCTTAAGCAGGCCGGGATCTCGGCAAAAAAGGAAGCCCCGGTGAACTTCTTGACCGACCCTTTCGATGGGAGATCAACCCTACGACCCGCTGACATTCTTGTTTTTGGATGGGAAGGAGGTAAGCACGCATGCGTTGATTTGACAGGTATGTCCCCCCTCGTTGGGCTACGGGACCACGGGTTTGTGGTGGGTCATGCGATAAACAAGGCTGAGGCGGGTAAAGTAGCTAAGCACGAGAAAGCTTGCCTTGAGAATCAGCACATGTTAGTACCGTTTGCTTTTGACACCTTTGGCGCTCTTGGCCCTGACGCGGTTCGGTTCCTTAAGCGGGTTCAGCAGGTGGTCAGCAGTAACTCTGTTCATGCTAAGGGGAACGTTGTGTTTAGTAGGGTAGGGTTTGCTATTCAGAAGGGGGTAGCGACGCAGCTTGTTACCCGTCTATCTGCCGTTAGTATGTAATTGTCTATGCTATTTATAATTTGATAAAAAAAAATTATTAGGCCTTAGGGTTTAGCTTATATATACAAACACGAACAATTTAAAAACAGTGTATGTGTCAGTTGATACAACACAAAAGTAGTTTGGTTTAGCAATCCAGATCTGGAAATGGATATATTATATAATATTATCCTGTATGGTTGCTAAATAACAAGCTAGGGGTGATTAAACTTGAAGAGCAATATTGGGAAAAAATTACTATTTAATTAAACTTGTTCTTTTCTTCTTGGGAAATTTTGTTATTTATAATTTGGAAAAGTAAAAGTTAAGCAAAAATAAAACATAAAATAAAGTAGTTCCAATCCAATATGACATATCACATGCTTTTCCTTGCTATAAGTAACATTTACATTATGTTGGTTATTGTAATGTTATTGACTATTTTATCTAATTGTACGTACATGCTAAACCCAATTGACATTTGATCCTTGAAATATCGGTATGGGCTATGAACTCGAATACTCGATTGAGTATGAATTGTCATCGTCGTTAATTTTTTTTTTTTAATTATGATGCTTGTAGAGTGCGGCATCTTTTCTTTCCTAAAAGAAAAGAATATTTTAAATTAAATAAACGAAAGACACATTACGGTTAAAATAAGTAAACGATAATCAAATGTACTACAGAATAAAGTAGATGCAGTACTTGATTTCATTTAATAATTAATCAAAAGAATATCACATATGATTTTCTTTGTTATAAGTAACAGGCGAGTCTTAACATTTTATCTGAAACATAAATATAAATAATAACTATGATGAAGGTACTTGAACACAAGTATCAGCTAATGCTCATTGATTTGCAGGTGAACAATGAAGAATTAGAAGAATCTGATGTAGAGGAGGAGGAGGAGGAGGTGGTTGCACAAGATGAGTTTGCATGTTCATGTAAGCGGTGCGACCAACCAATCAATGACTACTATAGGTACTACTATAAATGCGTAGATGATTCATGTGATTACTCTCTTCATAAATTTTGTGCAGAGGCCCCTACAACGTTAAAACTCACATCACACCCCCACCCTCTTACCCTCACAAAACATCCACCACGCTCACATTTTCTTAGCCTCCCAGAATATACATACGACTACTTTCCAGGCTGGGCATGCCTTTCTTGTGGTAGCAAACACAAGCCTTATAAAGTATGTTATATGTGTGTTGGTTCTTTTTGTTATTTCCCCATTGATATAAGGTGTGGTGTGGAAGGGGACAAAAAGAGGATCCGACATCCTAGCCACCCACACCCACTGGTGCCTCTCATCTCCAAACCCATTTTATGTGAGTGTACTGCTTGCGGGAAGAGACATGAAGGGATATTTTTTCAATGTATCACATGCCCTAACTTGCCATACACACTGATTGTGCTTTCCTACCAAAACGTTTGTTAATTCAACAAGCTACAAAGTATAGCTTCCGCCACACATATATGCTCACCCTTTCCTATTCCTTTCCAGAAGAAGAACAAGAAGCTAAATACAACCCTATATGTAGAGTATGCAATGGTAGTTTTTATTTGAAGGAGCATCTTTGGATTTACAAATGCGAGAAGTGTATTTACTATGCCCATCTGAATTGTGCAACATCAAGGAGAGAACAATTCATGTCCATGTTGTATCAAGGTAAGTAAATCTTTTTGTTTATGACCTCTATCATTTGGTTAATTATTATTCAGCAGTTGAGTATCAATATTTTCAATCTTTTAGATAGAGGTCGAATGATTAAAAATTTTGAAGAAGACGACTATCGTGATCTCTTCCCCTCTCTACCATTTCCTAATCAAAGTTACAGCGTACCCAAAGTTTTATTTTTCAAAGAAGTTAGACCCGCAACTTGTGTAAGTCTACCAGATACCAGCCATCATCATGAGCTAATTTTAGTAAATACATAATACATGGATGGTGCAAGCTCCTCCTCAAAGATCGGTTGTCATAATCCAATGAAAAAGATACAACTATTATGCAATGCATGTGTGAGACCAATCACGAATATGCCATTTTACAAGTGTGGGGCCAATGAAGATGAGGGTTGCAACTTTGCTCTTCATGAGTGGTGTACTCGGCTGCCAACAGAGGTAGTTAGTCATCCAGGTCACCCGCAACATCCTCTCGTTCTAATGCCAAATATCTCGGGCCCATATGAGTTATTTAACATATTTTTTTGTGCTGTTTGTCATCTACATTGCAATGGATATGCTTATGGTTGTGTCGAATGCCACTACTACATTGATGTTACTTGTGGTTTTATACCCGAAAGAATCACACATAAATCTCACCCGTATCATCTATTAAGAGTTAAGGAAAGTGCCTTTGGATATAGATGCAGTATGTGTCTCCATGATTTTGATATTTTTCTATATTCACCACATTCTTCATATACACTTCCACCATGCTCACCTTTGTGTTTCAGTTGCGACATATGTGAAGTATATATACATCCGGAGTGTGCTTTGTCATTGACACGAACAATTAGACATGCTGAAGAAACACTAAGTGACCCCGACAGATTAAGGATAATCTTAGGGTTAAGTAGATGTTTCCCACGAGGGTTAGGTCCGGCAAAGATGGCTATTCTTCTCAACCTGAAAAACAGACACCGTAAGCTCGTCACTGAGAAGGGGGGGTTCCTCCTTGTGACCACCCTCTGGCGTGAGAATCAGACTAGGTTGCTCTGAATATAAGTGTATATAGAGAGAAATAGCTAGAGAGAAGGTAATGATACCGTTCCAGGGTGTTGGAGTATTTATAGCCGAAGGTAGGTTTCCAAGCAGGTACGGCCAGCTGTATATAATATTCCTTTTCCACCAACTATGGGCTACGTTCGTGCCATGATGGGAGTTGGTGGGTAGGCAGCGGCTGATAGTGACATTTTGTACTGGAGCGTGCTCCTCCTCGTACTATTGTCAGTGAGCTGTCACCCTGTGATTGGTTCATGGGTTGCTTTTGTCAGATCTTGTCTATTTGTCCATACCTTGGTAGGTATAGTACAAAAGATCTTCTAGAAGCGTACGGACTGGCTCTTTTGGGCGGGAATATTCCCGCCCTGCTCATTCCTTCTTCAGGTGACATTACTGAAGTATAAGAGTTAGTGCCTTATACGTGTAGCCTTACTGTTAGTGCGGGAAACGTTCCTTCTTGGCTTGTACCCACAGCTGCGGGAACAGGCAGGGTACTGTACCAAGGGAGGCTTTCCTGCGGGGAGAGCTGGCTTACTGCGTGTAAGGTCTTCATCTCTCTGAGCATGGTGGGTCCTGCGGATCCAGTTGGTCTTTGCTTAGACGTACCTCTTCAAGGTGAGTCTTGTGGGTCCAACTAGGCTTTGCGGGGACCTACCTCTTCAAGTCCCCCCAGTCCATTGTTCTTCTCATGAATTGTTAATAAGTGAGGGGAACTTTTGGACTTTGAGCAAGGGGCTTTAAAAAGGGGTTTTCGTTTTTTAAGGTTCTCCGTGGGGATTCTTCCCGCAGTTTTTCTAATGTCATTTGCAGAAAATTCCCAACTTTTCTGCCTGATTTTTGGGTATGATGCGGGTAGGTGTGTAACCTCTTCGCAAGTCGGGAGCGTTGAGTTTCACTTGTGTAGATTCTCCACGAGGTTTTGGTAGTTTTAGACATAGTGATCAGTTATGTTAAACAACCAATTCCACCTTGAAGCTTCAGACAATCTAGTTCTCAACGTTCCCGTCATGCGGGGGTGTTATTTCTCTTTCCGCAAGCATGGCCCATAAGATCGATCTTCTTGGCTTCAATTCCCTGCAAGTGCTAAGTATGTGAAGGGTCACTGTACCCGCACTTGTCTTATGGTTTCTTGCTTTCCAAGGTAAGGGTGTATATTCCTTCTTATTTTTGAATCTTTTTAAATCTTTTTTGAAATTCGGAGGGTTGGTGAAAGGATAAGGACAGTCCAAACGGTTGAAAGGACGTTGGCGTCTTCTGACGGTTTGGATGTGCAGGAAGTTATGACGACGTGACAGCATGTGGTCAATCTGAACGCTTTTTCAGGTGCGTGGGCGCGAGTTTCATGGCACGCGCCATTCTGACATCTGTTGCCAGCTTGCTTTATCCACACGTGTCGCCGTGTCATTGCTCCTACGCTTTCTCTCTCCTCCGCATTAAATTCATCGCATTCATTGCGATGAGTATATAAGGTGGAGAGGGTGTATTTCGTCCATTATCTTCACTTCACTCCTCTTTTTCTTTTAAGCGATTTCCGACGAATTCTCATCTTTTCCGGCGAGCATTCTCCTGAAACCGCTTTCTTTCATCCTTAACATTAAAAAATGTCTTCTTCTTCTCCTCATGACCCAGAGGTTAACGTCGAAGAGTCCGACGTTTTCCTCGAGAACCCGACGTCAACGTCCGATAAGGACGATAAGAGTACTGCTGGCGAGTGTCAGTGTACTCTTTCTGTCGATGTGTATAATTACATCGTGAAGAAATTCATGCTGGAGCCCTATGAGCCGGAGCTGCCGGAGACCAACCAGACGGTATACGACGCCCCTAAGGGAAAGATAGGGGTTTACGCTTCGTTCTTCATATATGGGAATCTAAGATTCCCATTAACGAAGTTCGTATACCGTGTTTTGGAGAAACATGGTGTTCATTTGACGGAGGTGCACCCAATGGCAATTGCTAAAGTTCGCCATTTCGAATGGGTGTGCCGTATTTTGGATATCGAGCCTCGGGTCGACCGCCTGATTACCTTCTATACTTGGAGGTGCATCCAGGGTTGGTATACCCTTGTCACTCGGATCAAGGGTTTGAAAATCTGTACTACTGAGCGTAGTCTTCGTTCTTGGAAGTGTGAATTTTTCTATATTTGCGCTCGTGTCGTTCCCATTGCGATGACGTTCAAGAATGGGAGGGCACTTCCTAATCTCCCGGCTTCCAATTACCAGGAGACGGAGTGGTTCACCAAGATTTCCCAGATTCAGACTCCTGTTTATCGCTTCCCGGAATCTGGGATGGTCATGCTTGGGATGAGTCGCGTGTGGAAGGACGTCGGGTCTGGGACGCCGCAAATACATATTGTTCTTGAATACGGTTTGAACTATATTCCTTATGGTACTCCCCGTCTTTTGTGTTTGTTTTTTGGTTTTCCTTCTAACATTGTTATCATTTTTATTTCAGAAGGGAACGACTTACAGTCGCTTTTGCAACCGCGGGAGACTGGTGGTCCAACGCGGTTGGGTACTCGTGATCTTGATGAGAACGAGTTGCCCTTTTTGGAGAAAACTGCGGATAGGTTCGTAGAGGTCTACCCGCCAGGCCATGAGATTTTAAGCGCCACTCGGCCAGGTAATGAGTTCTTTAATCCTCGTCCTCTTCATGCTCACACTTCTGCTGGAATTCCTCTGATCTTGTCATCTTCTGATGAGGGATCCGCAAATGGGCCTTTTTTTGTAAGGAAAAAGAAGGCGGCCAGCGTGAAGGGCAAAACGAAGGTTGCTACCTTCGTTGACTTGGGGGATCAGTCTGATTCCGAGACTGAGAGTGAGGAAGCGGCGAGGAACCCTGGTGGTGGTGACAAGACCATTGTCTCAGAGGTTGCGAAGGTAAGCATTGCGCCTACCATTGCGAATGTAACTGGCGTGAAGAGGCCATTTTCATCAGGTCCATCTCCGCCTACAAGGACTTTCAAGATCAAGAAAACCAGTAAGTGTACTTTTTGTGTACCTTTTCCGCATCTCCTTCCGCCTTCGTTTTTAAAATCTTAAGGTTTTTCTTTATGCAGAAGTATACTTATCTGTTTTTGAGGAGAGTGGTGCGGGAGGAGCTGGTTCATGACCCACGACGATAGGTTTGGTCAACCTATCCGAGGCGATGACCCAGGCTGCTGCGTCTGTTTCTGGTACTGGTTCTGTTGCTTTTACTGTTGAAGCAACTGTTCCGGTTATGACGTCGTCTGTCATGGCTGCTGTGTCGACGATGGCGTCCAGTTTCGTTGCTGCGTTGAGCAGTTCAACTTCTTCGCCAGCCGTCAGTGCCATATTTACCACGTCATTCACCGGACCGGCGGTGACTTTTTCCATGAGCTCATCTGCGATGAGCTTATCTGTAGTGACTGCAACGGTTATGAGTTCATCTCAAATGAGTATGAGTTCATCTCCAATGGTCTCTACCTCTGTGACTTCTACGGTGTCACATTCGGCGTCAACAACTACTTCGTCCTTGGCCAGTTCTTCAGGTATGTTTAGAGTTGGGGCCTCTAGACTTACCTCTGTTGATGAGGGGGTCCGATCTTTGCCTCCTTCCCATCTCCTTGACCTCTTGGATGGATATCCTTTAGGTTCGGGTGATGGGTTTAGTGGCTATCGTCCTGTTATCGACCCTACAGGTGCGTGGGGTTACTTTGGCCTGTTATCCATCCTTGTCATTTTTTCCTAACTGTTTTCTGTTTTTGCAGTTCGGATTCCAATGAGGTTTATGCTCCAAGGTGGAATATCCGCCGAGGAACAACTCTCAGGACGGCTGCAGACTGCGTCGATTGGACGCGCCATGCCACTCCAAGTGGTGCATTGGGGGAGGCAATGGTTAGCTACCAGGAAGGCAGGTTGTCCACCGAGCTCCGAATTCTACTTGCCCGGATGCAGCCGCGTGTCGAATTACTTTGTCGTGAAAACGATAAGTTAAGGACTGCACGTAGCTTGGAGGGGTCTCAGGTGCGATCACTGAGGGAAGAGAACAAGAAGCTTGCCGCCACCGTCACTGAGAGAGAAAAGGCCTTCAAGGACCTTGAGGCCGAAATGCAAGCTAGGCATGAGGCCCGTTCCAAGGCTTCTCAAGATGTTAACGAACAGCTTAGGTTGGCCAAGGAAACTGCGGGTAATGCGACTGAAAGGGCCACAAAAGCTGAAGCTGTTGCTGAGCCTCTACGCACTGAGAATGAAGAACTGAAAGCTAAACTGGAGAAGCTTCAGCAGGCTCATGAGGCTTTGGCTTTGGAGGACGCCAAGAAGCTACAAGAGCTTTTGGATCAGAGGGGTGTGCTTGATCGCACTGAGCGCAAGCTTAAAGGCGTTGAGGAAGCTACTGCCAAGGGGGTGCTGCTTGCCAACCTTAATAAGAATGAGGCCGAACGCGCACGCGATCAAGCTCAAGCTACCCTTCAAGAGTCCTTGTCCAATAACGATTGGCTTCTACGAGAAGCGTTGCCGCAGGTACGCATAGCTCTATTATTCTTTGCTTTTTGCTTTTTATACTTAGAAAAGTTTTTTTTTTTTTGTAGGTTGTGCATCGGATTTTCGCGAACACATCCTATGACGATGCCATGAGCACAGCCCTCAACGCTTCTCATGAGGATGGAGAGAAAGTTGGTTTCTTACTTGGCCTAGGATTTGCAGAGAAAGGTATCTCGCCTTCCAGATTTCCTCTACACGATGTTGATACTGAGGCTGCCTATGACCAAGCTGTGAACCAGTATGCTTATTTCTCTCATCCGGTCGTGGGAAAGGTGAATGAAGTTGCTGCTGCTGATGACGGGCTAGCTGTTCTCAAAGCTTTCCTTGAACATCCGCAACCAACTGATGGTGCGGGTTCAAGTGGGTTTGGAGGGAGTGGTCCCGAAGCCTGAATCATGAGATTCCTCCAAGCACTTTTTGTAGGCGGGTAGATACCTAGCCATTTTGTAATGTTTGAACAGCTTTTATCGTGAATATAAATGTTTTGTTAATGCCTTGCCTTATAAACATTAATGCCTTGCAATTTTCTAAGTGTTTTGAATAAGTTAACCTTTCGACGCGTGTCAGATAATAGGTTAATGTTCTGTTTCCTCTATCATGATTGTGCTGGTAGGACCGTCACTTTCACTTAGTAGGATGACCAAACTTCATCTATATCTGACATGCGTGAAGGTTTTCCTCATCTTTTCCTTAGAAATTTTTACTGTTTATTTGTGTTTATGCGGGTTGTGCCGCTTTCTACACGCAACGACTTATTTCCTCCCTCACTTATTTATGCGGTGAATACCGGCATATCAGTGTGGTCAGATCATAAGTACAAAGGCAAGGCTATCAGCATCAATGTGATAAGGAGAATCATTTTCATTAGAAGTGGCTCTAGGCCTGTTCATTACAAGTTTGGAATTGATCTACATGTAGCATCTGCGTAATTGAGCTCCATTCCATGTTCTTGGGATGGGGGTGCCATCGAGCCTTTCGAGCCGGTATGCACCCTTTCCCAGAACTTCTTTAATAATGTATGGCCCTTCCCAGACCGGGGCCAGCTTTCCTGGGCGCTCCTGGTTCGAAGCCTCGTTGTTACGCAGTATGTAGTCTCCGACATTGAAGTTGCAGAGTTTCACCCGCGTGTTGTAGTGCTTTTGCATTTGTCGCTTGTAGTTCTCTTCACGCGCTGCGGCTAAGTCTCTGCGCTCTTCGGTTAGCATAAGGTCTAACCGTCTTTCTGCATCATTGTCTTCTGGTTGAGTTATGACTCTTGGTGAGGGTAGACCGATCTCGACTGGAACCATGGCTTCAGTGCCATAGGTGCTGAATGGGGTTTCGCCCGTGCTTGCTTTTTTCAGCGTTCTGTTTACCCAAAGGACATGTGGAACTTCGTCCACCCA
This sequence comes from Bidens hawaiensis, assembly GCF_021521415.1. Taxonomy (NCBI): domain Eukaryota; kingdom Viridiplantae; phylum Streptophyta; class Magnoliopsida; order Asterales; family Asteraceae; genus Bidens; species Bidens hawaiensis. Next base: position 3,295 of record NW_027499754.1, on the reverse strand, counting down.
GCCGGATCTATGCTCCAAGAGTCTTTTCTTTATGCCGTCGACGATGCTCTTGTTTGCTCTTTCCACCTCACCATTACCCTGCGGGTGTGCCACTGAGGTAAAAGTGTGGGTGATTTGAAGCTCTTTCAGCCATTTTTGTAGCTTCTGGTCAGCAAAGTTGGTGCCGTTGTCGCTCACCAAATTCTGTGGAAGTCCAAAACGACAAATAATAAATTCCCAAATAAACTTTTTGATATGTTTTGCGGTTGTTTGGGCTAGGGGTTTTGCTTCTATCCACTTGGTGAAGCAGTCAATGGCTACCACTAGGAACTTGAACGTTCCCTGCTGCTGTGGGAAATGGGCCTGTAACATCGATGGCCCACTTCTGGAATGGTCATGAAGAAGTGACTGGAACAAGTTCGTTCTTCGGGCGATGCGTGTTGGGTGCGTAGAGCTGGCAGGACCTACATTTTCTGATGTAGGCTAGCGCATCCGTGTGCATCCCCGGCCAAAAGTATCCCGCGTTGTTTAGCTTAGCTACAACTGCGCGTGGACCTGCGTGTACTCCACAGATGCCTGCGTGTACTTCCCTTAGGAGGTAGTCGGCATCTTGGTCGTCAACGCATCTGAGGAGTGGGCCAAGAAAATTACGCCTGTAAAGTATGTCATCAACAAGTTGATAGTTCAGTGATTTACAGCGTATCTTTCTTGCCTGTGTCTTTGACTCTGGTAGTACACCCGTCGCAAGGTAATTTATGATTGGCGTCATCCATGTTTTCGTGCCGGTTTGGATGACACAAATTTCCTTGTGCGGGACTGATGGTGCTCCAAGAAGTTCAACGCGGATGTCCTTTCCCAAGTGGGTGAAGGCTAACGATGCAAGCTTGCTTAGCGCATCCGCAGATTTGTTTTCGCTTCGCTTGATGTGCACGACTTTGCAATCGTTGAAATCGCGCATAAGGGTTTTTGCTTGTGCGAGGTATAGGGCCATTGTGTCGTTCACGGCCGTGTACGTCCCGTTTATCTGGTTGGCTACTAGCATGGAATCCACGTGGGCTTCCAAGTTTTTTACCCCCATCTTACGCGCAATTCTTAATCCGGCCAAGAATGCTTCGTACTCAGCTTCGTTATTCGTACTTGGGAAATCCAGCCGAATAGCGTAAGTGTATTCTTGGCCTGCTGGGTTAGTTAGTTTCAACCCTGCGCCTGAACCTTCGTTGTTGGCTGCTCCATCAGTATAGAGTCGCCAGACATCGTTAATGTCTTGTGCTGGAGAGGGTTGAGCCTCTTCCTGGCACTCTTTTTCCCGCGAAGCGGGGACTTCTGCAATAAAGTCGGCCAAGACCTGGCCTTTTATGGCTGGTCTTGGCTTGTACTTTATCGCGTATTCTCCCAACTCAATTGCCCATTTGGCTAGGCGCCCTGACAACTCGGGTTTACCTAGAACGTTTGCAAGTTTGAAGTTGGTGAAAATGGTGATTGGGTGGCCTTGGAAATATCGTCTTAGCCTGCGTGAAGCCTGTATAAGCGCTAAGACTAATTTTTCCACGGTAGAGTACCGGGTTTCCACGTCTATTAAGATGCGGCTTACATAGTAGATGGGCATCTGGATGCCCTTTCGTTCTACTAGTAAGACTGCCCCAGTTGCTCTGTCTGTGGTGGAGAGGTAGAGAATTAACTCCTCCCCCACTTCTGGTGCTGTGAGTGTTGGGAGTTCGATCAAGCGTGACCGAATCTCTTGAAAGGCTGCTTCCGCTTCTGGTGTCCAGCGGAAGTGCGTTTTCTTCAAACAATTTCTCAATGTTGACACGAATGGGAATGACCTTTCCGCATGGTTTGCCAAAAAGCGGTTAAGTGCGACTAGTCGTCCATTCAGTGTCTGAGCCTGTTTGATGGTAGTAGGTGATTCCATTTTCATAATGGCTTCAACCTTTTCGGGGTTCGCTCTGAAGCCATCTCTGGTAACGATGACTCCTAAGAACTTCCATCTTCCATCCCAAAGGAACACTTGCTCGGGTTGAGCTTCATGTTTATCTTTCTGAGCGTGTTGAAAGTTTCTTCGATGTCTTTCAACATCGCCTCTGGCTCGAGGCTTTTGATGACCAAGTCATCCATGTAAACTTCCAAGTTCCTCCCGATTTGGGCATGAAACTCTTTGTCCATCAAGCGTTGGTATGTGGATCCGGCATTCTTTAGTCCGAGTGGCATCATTTGGTAACAAAATATGCCATCAGGGGTCCGAAATGCGGTTTTATCCTAATCATCAACAGCCATGTGGATTTGATGGTACCCTTTATACGCATCAAGGAAGCATTTAAGGCGAAACGGTGCTAATGAATCTACCTTAAGTTCAATTTCGGGTAACGGGTAACAATCCTTGGTGCATGACTTATTTAGGTCTTTAAAATCTATGCACATGCGCCATTGTTTGTTGGATTTTGGTACCATGACGGGATTTGCAACCCATGTTTGATATTTACTAACGCGTACGATGCCTGCGTCAAGGAGTTCCTTGACTTGGGTTCTACACGCGTTAGCCTGCTCAGCACCCATTACGTGACGCTTTTGTATGACCGGCGCAAACGCCGGGTCACACTTGAGCTTATGCTCAGCCTTACTTCGAGGTACACCAGTCATGTCAGTTGGTGTCCACGCGAAGATGTCGGCATTTTTTTGTAACAAGCGTTTGAGTAAGGTGCGTGTGGGATTAGTGATCGTTGGGCCAATGGTAACGGCCTGTTCAGGGTATTTGCCATTGAAGGCCCATTCTTTTGGCTCAGAGGTGGTTGGTTTAGCCATTTTGGTTTGGGTTTAGATGAGACAGATGCGATGCATACCTGGGGAATGCCCGTGATCATAGCAACGCCTTCAGCTGTTGGCCATCCCATCATACCATGGACCGAAGACACCACGGCATTAAATCTTGCCATCCCATCTCTCCCGAAGAGAATGTCGTATGTGTGGTGTGGCTTCCTCATTACAACGAAGTCCACGTCTTCTGTGCGGGAGTACTTCCCATCCGTAAGAGTGACGGGGAAAGATAGGATTCCCAAGGGGGTGTTTGTGCTGCCGTCGAACCCTTCCATCGAGGCGTAAACTGTTTCTAGGCGTTCTTTGTCTTCGTCGTCTAGCTTGTCGAAGAACTGCCTATACATGACCGTTGATGAAGCGCCATTTTCAGCAAGGGTGTGGGAGGTGATGTAGTGCCCCAGCTGGCTTTTGATGACTATGGGGCCTTCTTTGTTGGGCCCCCTTGGCACACGCGGGAAGCGCACTTCTGCTTCTTTCCACGCACTTGGATCTGTTGTTCGTCGTT